>NC_134488.1:72536334-72836334 GCF_040206685.1 Ascaphus truei | reverse complement strand
AAATTCTAACCAAGAATTATCGCATTTAAAATCTGCTGTGGGTGTCTGTTACAAAAGAACATGGGCCACAGAGCTCAGTAACTTATTGCATTACACTGCTGGAGGTGTATCCCTGCTTTCCCATCACACAATGGACAGTGCTGCTGACGTCCGCAAAGAAGCAAAGTGGTTGGCCAAAGCAATAATTTATCCGGCACATATATACAGCTAAACCCCGTTATAACGCGGTCCTCGGGGTCCACCCCGAGACCACCGCGTTACTAACGGGGTCGCGCTAATTTAAAAAAAAAAAATGGCCGCCGCATCAGTGCATATAGTATTTACCCCGCGGTCCCGGCTTCCCCCTGTCACCGCGTGACAGGAGATGGGAGGGGGGATTCCCCTCCGGTCCGGCTCCCCCTGCCACCGCGTGACAGGAGATGGGAGGGGGGATTCCCCTCCGGTTCCGGCTCCCCCTGCCACCACGTGACAGGAGATGGGAGGGGGGATTCCCCTCCGGTTCCGGCTTCCCCTGCCACCGCGGTACAGGAGATGGGAGGGGGGATGCCCCTCCGGCTTCCGCTTCCCCTGTCACCGCGTGACAGGAGATGGGAGGGGGGATTCCCCTCCGGTCCGGCTCCCCCCGCCGCAGCACAGGGCCCTCGCGCCGCAATACAGGGCCCCCTGGCCCTGCCGTAGCGCAGGGTCGTCCTGCCCTCCCCCCCCTCCATGCCCCCCCGCGCTGCACCGGGCCATCCCACCAGCCCCCGCAGCATCGGGGGCCCCCGCAGCAGCCATCATCCCCCTCCACCGCAGCACCACCCCCACCCTGCAGCCACATGCCTCAAAAATCATCCCCAAGGTAAGGTAAGGCTGATTTATGTATAAGTGTAGTGTGTGTGTGTGTGTCAGTGTGAGCAGTGTGTGTGCAGTGTGCAGTGTGAGCAATGAGCAGTGTGTCAGTGTGTGCAGTGTGAGCAATGAGCAGTGTGTCAGTGTGTGCAGTGTGAGCAATGAGCAGTGTGTGTCAGTGTGAGCAGTGTGTGTGCAGTGTGAGCAATGAGCAGTGTGTCAGTGTGTCAGTGTGAGCAGTGTGTGTGCAGTGTGAGGTGTGTGCAGTGTGAGCAATGAGCAGTGTGTGTCAGTGTGAGCAGTGTGTGTGCAGTGTGAGCAATGAGCAGTGTGTGTGCAGTGTGCAGTGTGTGTCAGTGTGAGCAGTGTGTGTACAGTGTGAGCAATGAGCAGTGTGTGAGCAATGAACAGTGTGTGTGCAGTGTGTCAGTGTGTGCAATGAGCAGTGTGTGTCAGTGTGAGCAGTGTGTGTGCAGTGTGAGGTGTGTGCAGTGTGAGCAATGAGCAGTGTGTGTGCAGTGTGCAGTGTGTGTCAGTGTGAGCAGTGTGTGTGCAGTGTGAGCAATGAGCAGTGTGTGTGTAGTGTGTCAGTGTGTGCAGTGTGAGCAATGAGCAGTGTGTGTGCAGTGTGCAGTGTGTGTGCAGTGTGTGTGCAGTGTGTCAGTGTGTGCAATGAGCAGTGTGTGTGCAGTGTGTCAGTGTGTGCAGTGTGAGCAATGAGCAGTGTGTGTGCAGTGTGCAGTGTGTGTGCAGTGTGTGTGCAGTGTGTCAGTGTGTGCAATGAGCAGTGTGTGTGCAGTGTGCAGTGTGTGTGCAGTGTGAGCAATGAGCAGTGTGTGTGCAGTGAGTGTGTGCAGTGTGTGCAGTGTGCAAAAAAAAAAAAAAATTTAAATTTTTTTTTTTTTTTTAAAACGGGAGCCATGGGAAAACCGCGTTATAACCGAATCGCGGTATAGCGAGGCGCGTTATAACGGGGTTTAGCTGTACTATGAGTTAAGCATTCTCTAAGGCAGTTAAGGATTGAGTTTTCAGGCACATGGATATCTTTATCAAGATATCCATGTACATCGCTATACTCCTCTAGCCTAGGCAAGATCCGATGCGTCCAGAAGTCATTCACAGAGCCAGCACTTTCGTGTAATAAACTATGGTTATGATCAATGAGGTTCATTCTGCAAAATGCAATAACCAGTTATCACTGTCATGTGAAATCAAAACATGCCACACTACATGATTTATGCACATTTCTAATTCAAGGTTTAAACTTCCACATGTTGTGCCAATCCCTTGCGTCGTTTCTAATAGACTAAGCAATTATCGCTCTTCTTTCAAGGAAATGTCAGAACTACATATGGGGTATCTCTAGTAATAAAATGTCCGTGTGTAAATATATCTGCAGTAAACAAAAAAATAGAGTGATTAGAGAATGTGTAGTGTACACCAACTGAGCAATTAGCGAGCCTGACATGTAAATTAAACAACACCATAATGATGATTAAAATTAATTGACGTTTATGGGTCTGAAATATATGGAGTTTCCCCTATGGAAGAAAAGGAGATGAAGGTAAAATGTTGCTCCAATGCAAATCATTTAGGATTCTTTCAACAAACTAATAAATCTACTTTTCTGAAAAACAATTCACAGAGCAGCCAAACATCTAACTCGACACACGAAAGAAAATAACATCTAGGTAAACAGGTACGTGTTATGATTGCTTTCTAATACAATTGTGGTAACAATCTACTGTAGATTTGCTTTAAGGGGTAATTCAATTTAATGGATCAACATGAGTGTTTCTCATATATTAAATTGTAGTGTAAAGAGCTTTCAAAAACTCACAAGTCTCTTCCTTAAGGGTACTGAGGATGACACTTCAGACACTTAGGTACACTTGGGGAACAAACCTGTAAGGTTTCAAAATCTCTGTATACTGTATTTCAGCTATTAAGAGCTCCCATATGGGTGCGTTAAAAAAAGAATTAAAGCCTACAACAAAATCTAATACGACTTTACATATAATCATTAAAGCAAATCACAGAAAGCACATTTTTCTTCCAGGAACAGACTGACATAAACATGATAGCTGCATTACATAATCAACATTGTCACTGTGGCATAAAGTGTGTTTTTTTTAATGCCACATGATCTACAAATACAAGCTTATTCTGGTTTAAGGCTTTAATTGAGAAGAAATTCCTTAAGTTGCCAGTGAACACAGACCTTTTGCCTGAAAAACCCAATACATTACAACCATTACACAAAGAAGCCACCTTTGATAGTTGGCCTGGTCTTTGAAAACGGTTTTGTCATAGCATTCAATACTTTCTCAATCAGCCACTCCTTAAAATGAACAGGGTCCAAGCAGCGAAGCAGTAATGCAAAAACCTTCACAACTACAGTATTTACCAACAAACAACGTGAGTCAGGAGGGAGACATTTTCATTAACTTTGGAGCTCTTCATGTGGCCTTTGGCTAGTAAGGATTTCTCTCCACAGGCTAGAATAAAGCGTCATTCACTAAAAGAATGGTAACTCCTAGTGATCCTTAGGGGCTTATTCAGCTGAAGCGGCCTTTAGGGAATTTCAGATAAAAATGGGCCGATTGAATTCAATGAAAAATGCTGTCCATAAAAGGTTTGATCGGCTGTTTCGGGTGATTACAATTGTCACGGGAGACCAGGAATTTTACACCTTTTTATCCGGATCATACATTGAGCAAAACAAGATAATGAAATAAAGTGTAAATGTATTCACAAGAAACGGTATACACACAATGATACACAAACTTCAGCAAAAAGACACACTTACTTGGGACTGGGGTACAAAGCTAGACTCTTCTAGGTGCAGGGAATCCTAATAAGGATTCTCCCCTGATAACAGTTGCAAAAACATGACAGACAATATTCCAGGCAGCTTTAACTGAAGTTGCCTTTTTCTTGCTGGAGACTTGAAATGTAGAATTCTAGCATCTGGAGAAAACTTGGAGAATCTTTAGAACCTTGAGAGAACACTTGGAAAACACACACTATCTAATGGGCGCAAGGGGTTTTAATACCTCTGACTTTCATTCAAAAAATACTATAGCCCAATTCAAAGTGTGAGAATGTTCTAAGCGCCCAATCCGAGACAAACTGGTAGAAAAAACACGGTTACCTGGAAATCTGAATGAAGGATCATGTGAAATTTGGCACCTCTGACCCTGGTTCCCTCAATGTCACCCGCGGTGACAGGCTCCTGCCAGTCTGGTGGGATCAATGAAAATGCACAGGGCGTCCATTGATCTCAGGACGTGAATACTTGAGTCCTTCTCTCCTGTCCAGATAGTCTTGACACCTCACACATCCTCTGGGCTTTCATATCCACTGTATGAGTAGACACAGTGGCACTCAAGTTGGTAAGCCCACTGGCTCACTCAGAATACTGGCTCTGAACGTCCCAGCTCATCTCTGGGTTGTGCTGAAGCACGGAACCAACCCATGAACCCCTATATAGGTTCTGGGTGACCTGGGCATTTAATGGGTATGCCCATTAACCTAGGGACCCCTTGACTGGTTCAGGGACACCTCACATCTCTATGCCCCTTTTACCTTTCTGGTCTGTGCTGAAGCAGGAAACCCGTAGTGGTGAGTCGCAAAAGCGTTTTCAAGGGGAGATATTGCCGGGACATGTGCCTAATGTATCCAGGAATTAGACCGGATTCCTGGGTACATTTTTAGGGGAACCAGCAGGGAACCCTAAATAGCTAGGCATATTCTGACAACACTTTCTCTGCAAAACCCCCGTTGAAACTCATACCACAGCAATCTCTGCTTGCTGGCACTCCTGGAAAGGTAAAAACACATAAAATATGTTAATGCCGCACATTACAGGTTATGCATGTACAAACCCTGGGCTCAACAGCTGACACTCTATAAACCCAACATACAGTATGGATCAGGGGTAACCAAACGGGCTTAAACCTTTATTTCATAGCCTGGCTACCCTCTACCGTCACAATAATAAACCCCTTAGAATCGATGTCACTATTGCTGTGTGCTCAAAAAGGCAGAATACATTTACACCTTATCGGGGGTAAAAAAAAAACCAGGATCTGTTACAGAGTCCTGTATCCCAAAACATTTTTGAGTTTAGCTGTTTCTTTACCTCTACGTTCGTGTTGAGGATATTTTAGTGTTATAGAGGGTTATGATGGGAATTTGACATTTCCGGTGCTTTCTGCCTTTTGTGGACATTTTCTCTGCTGAAGGCCAAATAACATGCACTTTTGCACCAACATATACAAAGCTTTACAAAATGTATTATTCTCTCTCAGGGTGTTCATTGTCCCTATTGCTTTTTAGATGTTGACTGAAAAGTATCATAGCATTATCATACTGATAAGATAAGTGGCAAAAACAGATGATGGGTGTAACAGGGGAGAAATCCCTGTTCAAGTAATGTGCCTTTATTCTAGCAGTGTGATGGTTAACTAATGGTAGTCAATTAATAAACACCACCTGCCTGATTGCTTACAAAAGCCTGTCTGTTGAGACAGGAAGTGACTCCTTAGCTCTGACTGAGAGCTGACCTTTGGAGAGACAGAGGAGTGTTCTTGAGACTCCCAGGGGAGACTGACCAAGAGAACACACATCTCTGGAGCTGACCTGTCTTGAGCTCTGCCAAGAAGAAACAGCAGAGCTGATTGCAAGACACCAAATAAGACTTCTAAACCTGGATGCTGATATTTTCTGTGCACGCACGGGTGCTGTTGCAGGAGAGCAGAGAAGCTTACTCTACAGCAAGTAACAGATAAGACTTTCATAATTAAGAGACTGCTTATATCTGCTTATTTCATGCTATATGTTTTGGGGCTGCGAGACATGCTTGACTTATGGAGTTGTGAATTAATTGCATGGTATTTTCACTAGAGATACTCCCAAGTGAATAGAAGCTTTGTTCCCCCCCCCCCCCCCTGTGTTTGGATGATTTCCTGATAAAAAGCAAAAGGCACAATAAAGCCTTATTATAATTTAACCTTATTAAAACCTCCAATTGTGTACCTCTGTGAACGTCCGTCTACATATGGTGTCAGAAGTGGGATAAGAGGTGTCTTTGTAGTTAAAAAGGACCGGAGATTTTTATGTGAATTTTTTTTATGCTTTTTGCCTACAAACAGTCTGAACAACTTAGAGAGAAAAAAAACCCTCATGCAGCAGAGATCAGAGTTAAAGGGATATACACCACTGAAACTTACAAAAACCCAGAAGAGACTGCTGAAGTAGCTAAACCTTATTTTGCCTATCACAAAGTGTAATATGGTCATTGAAATAGGGGTTTTGCCTTTCATCCATAGTCAGGGTTCAAGAAGTGAGTCAGTCCTTAAAAAGGGATAGGTGTTTGTTGTTTTCAAAAGTTTCGCTGAAGCAGTGAATACAGATGGTGACCCACGAGTGGTACTGATTTTGCAAATAAAGGTTGCCACACCGCATAGGGCTACCAGCTGTGAATGGAGTATATGCAGAAAAGTGTGAAGATTGATACAAGACTGTGCTGAAGCAGGGGAATTTTTAGCAAACAAATGCTGAGTGTAAAATTGCCCTATAGGGGAAAAAGTGATTTCTGAACTGTGTAAAAGGTTTTTCAAAACCAATTGCTGAATGTTGAGTCACCCTGCCGGGAATGAAAGAAATAGTCCACTGCAAAGAATGTTTTTTTTCTGCAAGTAAAAAAAAGTCTGCCTATATATATCTTGGGAGCAAAAACAGACACCCAAAGTGTGAAGTGTGAATGCCATAATACCCAAAGATGAGACTGAAAATTACTGAACTCAGGCAGAAAACCAAATTATGTTGCTGAAGCGGAGAGATTGCACCTAGCAAGTAAATGGTGTAAAGCAAACAGAAGTTTTTCCTAGCAACTACACATTCAGCATACCTAATGAGAGTTTATTCCTAGGAAGTAAATGGTGTAAAGCAAATAGACTTTTTTACCTAGCAACTGCACATCTTGTATACCTGATGAGAGAAAATGCATGCACAGTACTGCTGATATTGTAAAACTTATCCAAGAAAGAAAAATTCTACAGAGATGCCTGTGAGAGCTACGACCTCTACAAGCAAAATATGCCCACCTGTAGGACTACCACAATTGGGGGTTCTAGCAAATACAGTGGCAACAGCTGCAATAGCGCCTCCTGAGGTCAGGAAGAAAATTACACCTGATAGCCTAAAAATGGAGGACAAGATGCAGCGTTCCTGTAATGAACCCTACCCCATGGAAGAGTGGCCCTTCCAGTCCAATAAAGAGGAAGACATCTCTTATGGGGAACCCGAACCGAGTCACACCCACAAAACACCCCGAGAATGGTGGGGGTGCTTGAACTCGGCACGAACAGAAAAGACCGCTCCCTTTGATGACGAATATGATCAGCAGGAGACAGAGCGGGAGCAGCAGATCACCCAATATTTCTGTCAGCTAAAGCAACTGCAAGAAAAGCCTGGCGTATATAATGAAGCTGCTAAAATTTCAAATAAAGATGGAGACCCCAATATCCCTGAAGGGACGGTGTCATCCAAATCAAAAAGGCGGAAAAAGAAAAAGGAAAGCGGTTCTTCACTTACCGTGGAAGGAACAGACACGTCCGCAGATCCAGTGGAGGAAAAGGGGGACCGAGTTGCCCTGCAGCCTAGAGAAAATGGAGAATTCGTCCCGTGGTTAACCGAATATCCAGAGGGCCCAAGGCAGAAGTCGTGTACCCCAAAGAAGTGTCTGTCCGGTGCCAACAGTGAGGAACCCTCAACCAGTCATCCAAGGGAAGCGGAGCCGGAACCAGTGAGTGACGATCCCTTGACCAGCCCTGAAGACGCCCTGAAAATTGCCAGGCGTGACTGTGATCTACTTCGAGAACAATTGAAACTTGAGAGAGCAGATAACACAGAGCTACAGAAAAATAACGTGAGGCTACAAAAAGATGTGCTCACAATTTACTCTTTAGCCAGGACAGAATTGGACGATCTGAAGACTGAGCTAGATACTGCAAAGGCTACTATTTCCGCCATGGATGAAAAGCAGAGCCAATCTGATAAAAGGGTGGCTACGCTAAAGCGGAAGTATGAGGAGGCACTGAAGCAGATGACAGTCTTCCAGCAAGAGGTTCACACTCTTCGCATAGAGCTGAATGACTCACAACAGGAGATCAACAGTGTCCGGATAGAAGTGGACGTATCTCAGAAAGAGGTTCAGAAACTCCGCAGAGCACTGGATGCCTCACATCAGGAGACCAACAGCTGCCGCACAGACTTGGAAGTTTCAAGAAAGGAACTACACAGTCTCACTGAGGAGCTGGACATTGCTAAAGAAACTAAATTTAATCTTGATACAGATCTAAAAGTCTCTCAGAAGGAGCTTCAGACCCTCAACCTAGAGAAGGAAGTCTCACGCCAGGAGATTGTCATTCTCAAAGCAGATGTGCGTAAATGGAAGGAGGACTGCAAAGAAGCCCTGAAGAATACAGAGACTGAAAAAGAAGAAAATTCAAGATTAAAAAGAGAAAACTTAAAACTGAAAGAAATTTTTTTTCAGTTGACAGAAGAAGTCAAGGAAAAGTTTGAAGCAGAGCACCGACTGCAGAACCAACTGCAAGGTCTGCGTACGCACCTCAAGAAGGCAGAGGAGAAGCAACGAACTCTGCAGGATGACAATCTGCAGGCTGTTAAAGAAATTCAAGTGCTGCAGGAACGTCTAATGACTCAGTATGTCCCCGCAAAGCAGCATGAGAAACTGAAGGCTACCCTAAGCATCACCAAAACAACGCTAAAAGCCAAGCTTAGAACCCAGGTGACGCGGCACAAAAGGGAGCACAAGAAGGTCCAGAAACTGAAACAAGAAACTGTGGCCCAAGCAAAGAAGTTCATAGTGCTTCACAATGCAATAAAAATGTGGAGGCAAGCTCAGAGAAAGCAAAGCATGCAGATAAATTCCCCGAGAAGAGACTTGCAAGACGCACTCAAAAAACAGGGATCTCTCGTGGATGAGATTACAGTCCTACAAGGACAAGTATTGACCCTGACTAAGCGTCAGTATCCCACAGCCTCAAAAACCCATGAAGACAAGGGTACAGTGAGAGCTGGGAATACCGCTCATCTGAAAGACAAGGTTGCAAAATTTGAACCACCTAAACAAGCACTAGCAAAACCTTCAGCCACCCAGCAGGCAACAAAAGAAGGTACACGTGCTGAATTAAAACCAGAAGAATCCTTAGCTGATGAAGCTGAAAAGATGGGACATTCTCTGGAAGTGGGTGTGGAATTGCAACTTAATCTAAAAGGGGCTGAACTAGCAACCCCATTGAGTGGGAAAAGGGCAGAGCAACAGCTTCAAGAGCGGAAAACTCAAAGGGCTGTTTTTAAACACTCTGCAACTGCTGCCATACAGTATGCCTACAATAAGACGAGCACCCGACGCGAGGGAAATCTCATGACCGCGCACATAGAAAAAAGACTATACTTGGAGAAAGTCCTCCTCGAGCGACTGAGGGGTGCTGATCTCAAACACCTTCAGGAGGAGACACGAATAAATTGGAGAAAGGGCTCCAATCCCAACAGGACTGAGGGTTCTCTTCCTACATCCACTTTCATTCAAGTCACAGAGATATCTAGAAGGAGAGTGGAAGGATGGGCTTTGGACGTGGCAAGCCCGAGCTTCCCACAAACAGGGGAGGTATGTAACAGGGGAGTAATCCCTGTTCAAGTAATGTGCCTTTATTCTAGCAGTGTGGTGGTTAACTAATGGTAGTCAATTAATAAACACCACCTGCCTGATTGCTTACAAAAGCCTGTCTGTTGAGACAGGAAGTGACTCCTTAGCTCTGACTGAGAGCTGACCTTTGGAGAGACAGAGGAGTGTTCTTGAGACTCCCAGGGGAGACTGACCAAGAAAACACACATCTCTGGAGCTGACCTGTCTTGAGCTCTGCCAAGAAGAAACAGCAGAGCTGATTGCAAGACACCAAATAAGACTTCTAAACCTGGATGCTGATATTTTCTGTGCACGCACGGGTGCGGTTCCAGGAGAGCAGAGAAGCTTACTCTACAGCAAGAAACAGAGAAGACTTTCATTATTAAGAGACTGCTTATATCTGCTTATTTCATGCTATATGTTTTGGGGCTGCGAGACATGCTTGACTAAGGAAGATGTGAATTAATTGCATAGGATTTCACTAGAAATACTCCGAAGTGAATAGAAGCTTCCCCCCCCCTGTGTTTGGATGATTTCCTGATGAAAAGGAAAAGGCACAATAAAGCCTTATTATAATTTCATCTTATAAAAGCCTCCAATTGTGTACCTCTGTGAACGTCCGTCTACAATGGGTTAAAAAGCCAATATTTTTCAACACCACTAGGAGTAATGACTTGTATTCAATTTAACCCCTGTTGCGATTACTATGGCCTTAGAGGGTTAACTAGGCCCACACAGAGTAACGCCCCTTACCTATCACATGGTGCAGGGTGCCTATGCAGAATCGTAGCCCCCCCCCCCCCTTCTCTTCTGTCTAGTGATAGTGATGTCATGGCGAGAAAAAGTTTGTGAACCCCAATGATAATTACCGAAATTCCATAGTTTTTCCATGATAACCTTCTTGAATCAAAACCAGTCTTTTCTTAAATATCCAATAGGGTTTATATCAACCAATTCCATGTCTTTTGAAACAAAATGATGTATGAATTAGACAAACAATGAGTAATTAAGAGTCAGGCCATGTGAAAAAGTAAGTGAAACACTAGTTTTATTAGCTAAATTAAATGGGATAATTAGAATTAGGTGTTTAAATTATTAGGTAGGTCTTCAGGTTTGAGTTTGGGAGGCCCCATCCTTTATAAATTATTAGGTAGGTCTTCAGGTGTGAGTTTGGGAGGCCCCATCCTATATAAATTATTAGGTAGGTCTTCAGGTGTGAGTTTGGGAGGCCCCATCCTATATAAAGATCAGAAACGTTGCGAGCTTGGTCTTCACCATACAGGTGTGTGGAAACATGTCATGCCACGGTCAAAAGAAATCTCTGAGGACCTCAGAAAAGAAGTTTTCGATGCTCATAAATTTAAAAAGGCTTACAAAACAATTTCTAAGGATTTGAGGCTCCACCAATCCACTGTCAGACAGATAGTCTACAAATGGAGAAAGTTCAAGACCACAGTCACTTATTCCAAGAGTGGTCGTCCTACCAAAATCTCTCCAAAAACAAACCGGCATATCATCCAGAAGTCACAAAGAACCCCAGAGTAACATCCAAAAATCTGCAGGCCATTCTCGCCTTGGCAAATGTGAGTGTTCATGACTCAACTATCAGAAAAAGACAGCAAGGAGGAAACCACTGCTCTCTAAAAAGAACATTGCTTCCCGTCTGAAGTTCACCAAAGAGCACATATATGATCCAGAAGACTTTTAGAACAATGTTCTCTGGAAAGACTAGTCAAAGGTAAAACTTTTTGGTCTCAATGAGAAAAATTATGTTCGGGGACAACCGAAATTGTGTTTGAAGCATTTGAACAGAAGAACCTCATCCCAACCGTCAAGCATGGTGGTGGGAGTTTGATGGTTTGGGGCTGCTTTGTTGCCTCAGAACCTGGATGGGTTGCCATGATTGACACAACTATGAATTCTGCATTCTATCAAAAGATTCTAGAGGAAAATGTCAAGCCATCCGTCCATGAGCTGAAGCGAAAGTGGATCATGCAGCAAGACAATGATCCTAAACATACAAGCAGATCGACAAAAGAATGGCTGCAGAAGAAGACATTCTGAGTTTTAGAATGGCCTAGTCAAAGTCCGGACCTAAAACCCATCGAAATGTTGTGGCAGGACCTGAAGCAATTTGTCCATGCAAGGAAGCCCTCAAATGTCACTGAGTTGAAGAAGTTCTGTAAGGAGGAATGGACCAAAATTCCACAAAAACGATGTAAGAGACTAACCAGCAGCAATAGGAAATGCTTAGTTGAAGTCATTGCTGCTAAAGGGGGTGCCACCAGGTTCTGAATCTAAAGGTTCACATACTTTTTCATACATGGATATTGAATGTAGAATCATTTGAGGATAAATAAGTGTTGAAAACATATCATGTTTTTGTGTCATTTGTTTGATCAGGTTATCTTTGTATATTATTATGACTTAGATTAAGATCTAATAACATTTTAGGTTTGAAATATGTGACATTCCTAAGTGGTTCACAAACGTTTTCTCCCCACTGTATATAGAGAGGAGAGGTTTTTAGGTCAGGTCCTAGGAACGAGTTGAAAAAGAGGGATCTCACTGTGAATAGTGTATCTAGGTTCTAATATAGATGAGTATAGGTTACAGCAGCGGTGCGCAAACTGGGGGGGGTGCCCCCTTGGGGGGGCGCAAGATTATGTAGGGGGGGCGTGGGCTGCTTGCAGGGAAACCTGGGGGCGGGCAGAGCTGTGCACGGGTGGCCAGAAGCTCCGTGCTGCTGCTTCTATGTGTCTGTGTCTTGCAGAGGGGGCGGGGCTTCTCTCTGCACACAGACAGCCCCTCCTTCTCTTCCTGTCTGCTTCCCGCACCAGTTTTCAGCAGCATGGGGGGTTGGGGGATCAGAGCATGTCGCCCCCCCCAGGTGTGGGGATTTGAGTGTGTGTGTGTGGGGATTTGAGTGTGTGTGTATGGGGATTTGAGAGTGTGTGTGTGGGGGGGTTTGTGTGTGTGTGTGTGGGGGGGGATTTGAGTGTGTGTGTGTGGGGATTTGAGTGTGTGTGTGTGGGGATTGAGTTTGTGTGTGTGGGGGGGGATTGAGTGTGTGTGTGTGTGGGGGGGGATTGAGTGTGTGTGTGTGGGGGGGGATTGAGTGTGGGGGGGGATTGAGTGTGTGTGTGTGGGGGGGATTGAGTGTGTGTGTGTGTGGGGGGGGGGTTGTGTGTGTGGGGGGAGTGTGTGTGTGGGGATTGAGTGTGAGTGTGTGTGTGTGTGTGTGTGGGGGGGATTGTCTGTCTGTGTGGGGGGATTGATTGTGTGTGTGTGTGGGGGGATTGATTGTGTGTGTGTGGGGGGATTGATTGTGTGTGTGTGGTGATTGATTGTCTGTGTGTGTGTGTGTGGTGATTGATTGTCTGTGTGTGTGTGTATGGTGATTGATTGAGTGTGTGTTGTAATGCAGTGGTGCGCAAACTGGGGGGCAATGAGGTGCAAGATTATTTAGGGGGGCGCAGGCGGCATGCGACAAACTGGGTGCGCGGGCCGGCAGACACTGTGCGCGGGAGGACGCAAAAGCTGTGCGCGAGGGGCGGCCAAGAAGATCTGCATGGGCGGGCAGCCGAAGATGTGTGCGGGTCGCTGAACAGGATAGTGCAGGTGGCAGCAACGTGATGGTGTGTGAGCGCACGCGCAGGGGCTTCAGAGGTATGGGGAGGAGCACGCCCGAGCACGGTGAAGTCAAACGCCCCTCCTTCGGTGTCTGCCCTGCAATAGCGCTGTATTCCTGCTCTCCTCCGCTGGCAACCTGCTTCGCTGCGATCCTCTGCAAGTGAAAGGGTAGTCTGCCACTATATCAATCATACTACAGTATGAATGTACAGAAATAATAAAAAAGAAAGTGAAAACACAACATTGAAAACGGAAAAAAATAAATAATACTGTAGGTAGGAGTTTGGATGACAATGGGGATAGCAAGACAAAAAGCATGGAGGGGAAGGAAGAAAAAAAAGGGGGGGGAGAGGGAAGGGAGGTAGCAAAGAGGTGGATGAATGCCCCCCCCCCCCCAAAGGATTGCCTTTGTGCACGTACGCTCTCCCAAGCTTGGCGCTTGGGGAGACAAACAAAATTGACTTTGAAGTGTGCTCAGCAGCAGTCAATACACACACACACACAGCCACACACAGCCACACACAAATAGCCTCGATCCACGCTTGAAAAATTATGCAGGACACCCTGTGCTCATGCTTGGAGAGTTGGTGATGTCACCGCTCTCAGCAGCAGCGTGGACGCAGCCTAATTTTGCAAGCGCGAGCTGTTGAAATATGTATTTAAACATATTTGGATTTACTTTGTATACCGTTTAATAAAGGGTTTTTTTTTTTTTCTTCATGTGATTTTGATTACATCAGGCAGGGGGGGCCCAAGAAATTTTATGGATGAAAAGGGGGGCTCGGCATAAAAAGTTTGCTCACCCCTGGGTTACAGGGTAATAATTCCCTTTCTTGATTTATAATTAGGGATAGTGCACTACATAGGTAGCGTGCCTAGGAAGACTCTAAACTACTCCCATGATTCACATAGAGGAAGCCTATGCCTCAGAGGGGTTCGCCAAACTGCAGCTCCGAGGCATAGCTGGATCAGATTAATCGGAGGGTCCATAGCTGATTCTCAGCAAGAAGGCCATGAGATGGCATTCAGTACCCAAGAGGGGGATACTGACAACAGACAGAGAGAGAGTATTTAAAGGCCCAAAGGAGATGGAGCACCACTGATGATATACAGCAGAGGGATCACTTAGGTAACAAGGATTAGTAAAGCCTCAGCACCTTCCTAGCGGACCGAGATAGAGGGCAGCTAGGGAAGAGAATACAGACAGCACAAGCAGCAGTCAGTAATGATTCTATACCAGAACTATATGGCGCCCATCATTGCATTACCAGCACCCAGCCTGCATGGATCCAGCACCCTGACAAGAGACTGAGTAAGCCAATTACAGAGACATTTGATATAAATTCCTTAGGAGCTGGGCAAGGAGGGTTACACAAGAATTGAAGTATGCGTGAAGTGTCATGGAAACGGTGCTAGAAGCTCAATGGGTTTAGTCAAGTAAAGTGAAGTTAAAAGTGTGCAGCTATAACAAGTTACAAAAAACATTCGATGTCTTTTTAATCCTGGATTCAAAAAGCTTTTCATCTAAAAGCATCTGGCCTATACAGTACAGTGGCAAACGCCAGCGACATTTTTCCATTACAAGATAAAAGTACCCTTCAGTCACTGCTTGTGCTGGCAAGACCAGAATACAAAGCTCTTCTGTGACTTCAATCATGGCACAAGGGCTGGCGGAGATAACCCCTTCACTGCCAAGGGGCCTCCAATGCTATGGCCAGGAAGGAGGCTATAATCCTTGTCCCAGCAATGCCATAATAAAGCATTGAGATTGTAATACTGACATGCTGGAATCTTTAGAAAACTAACTGACATATTTAGAGCTCAAGCTTTAGGGCACGGATTCCTATGTTCCAATGTTTATTTTTACATCTTGAGCTTGTGATCTCTCTTCTTGATTACAATTCTCCTGAATTGTACGAAATTTATATGCTTTTACTATAACATGCTACACACATACTGGACACCTAACAAGCTCCTATTGAACCCCCAAAATGACCACAACATATATATAAGCATATGAGTGTCACAGAGGAGTGCTACTGAGCATGGCAATATATATTTTTAAAACCAGAGACAGAACATAAAACACAGACAAAGCTCAGTTTTTAGCACATCCAGTGAGACTCATACACGGTACAGTGCCTAAATATATATGTATAAATATCTAATAAGTAAAATGGTCTTTTAGTTTGACATTTTTGGCCAAAATTGTTGTAAGCCCCTGAGCCAACGCCAAGGCAGACCACATATCAGGGGTCCCTAACGCTAATATAAATTCTTAATAACCTGTGTAATAACAGGAAGAATGATTTATAGTAAGGGACGCTAGCGTTAGGGACCCCTGATATGTGGTCTGCCTTGGCGTTGGCTCAGGGGCTTACAACAATTTTGGCCAAAAATGTCAAACTAAAAGACCATTTTACTTATTAGATATTTATACATATATATTTAGGCACTGTACCGTGTATGAGTCTCACTGGATGTGCTAAAAACTGAGCTTTGTCTGTGTTTTATGTTCTGTCTCTGGTTTTAAAAATATATATTGCCATGCTCAGTAGCACTCCTCTGTGACACTCATATGCTTATATATATGTTGTGGTCATTTTGGGGGCTCAATAGGAGCTTGTTAGGTGTCCAGTATGTTTTACAATTCTTGTCCAGCTAGTCATGGCTGATTGGAGTGTGGCAACCTCCTTCCTAATTTAAGCTCACCCCCTCCCACATTTAAATGGTTATGGGCTCACTCCATAGCATCTTCCACTCAGGGGAACTTGCCTGCTTGCAGTTTGGCTGTGACATCTCTAATACAGAGTGCTTTTCCTGGTAATGTACAGGTTAATAAAAGCTTCAGTCAGACTCAGAACTTTGCAACTAATATTGACAGATTTACTATAAATCATTCTTCCTGTTATTACACAGGTTATTAAGAATTTATATTAGCGTTAGGGACCCCTGATATGTGGTCTGCCTTGGCGTTGGCTCAGGGGCTTACAACAATTTTGGCCAAAAATGTCAAACTAAAAGACCATTTTACTTATTAGATATTTATACATATATATTTAGGCACTGTACCGTGTATGAGTCTCACTGGATGTGCTAAAAACTGAGCTTTGTCTGTGTTTTATGTTCTGTCTCTGGTTTTAAAAATATATATTGCCATGCTCAGTAGCACTCCTCTGTGACACTCATATGCTTATATATATGTTGTGGTCATTTTGGGGGTTCAATAGGAGCTTGTTAGGTGTCCAGTATGTTTTACAATTCTTGTCCAGCTAGTCATGGCTGATTGGAGTGTGGCAACCTCCTTCCTAATTTAAGCTCACCCCCTCCCACATTTAAATGGTTATGGGCTCACTCCATAGCATCTTCCACTCAGGGGAACTTGCCTGCTTGCAGTTTGGCTGTGACATCTCTAATACAGAGTGCTTTTCCTGGTAATGTACAGGTTAATAAAAGCTTCAGTCAGACTCAGAACTTTGCAACTAATATTGACAGATTTACTATAAATCATTCTTCCTGTTATTACACAGGTTATTAAGAATTTATATTAGCGTTAGGGACCCCTGATATGTGGTCTGCCTTGGCGTTGGCTCAGGGGCTTACAACAATTTTGGCCAAAAATGTCAAACTAAAAGACCATTTTACTTATTAGATATTTATACATATATATTTAGGCACTGTACCGTGTATGAGTCTCACTGGATGTGCTAAAAACTGAGCTTTGTCTGTGTTTTATGTTCTGTCTCTGGTTTTAAAAATGCTACACACATAGGCAGAATCCACAGACCTCTGTAAAATCAGGGCACATAATGCCATGTTACCCCCAGGAAAACAGTAAGATACGTTATGTTCCCTAAAGTTAACGCAGTACCACAAACCTAATTATATACAAAAACAATAGCCATTGTTTATCTCATCAGCATAGGCTTAATGGCATGTTGTAGTAGTGTAACATTGCATTAACTTCCATGCATTAACATGACATTAAATATGTCTTTGCCATACTCCCATCCAGACCCTAAAATAGGTGCTGAACTAAAGTGCAAAAGAAGAAAGGGGAAAGAGTGAAATAACACTGGAAATAATGCTATGGTAGTTAAACATACCTAACTGTGTTGTTACAAGCATCCAGGCCCCAAAAGGGTGTGGATGGGAGAAACAACATGTTTAGGTCTGCCCTAACTAATGTAACACAAAGTCCCTGCGTTAATGCCTCTTTTGCATATACCCAGGGCCGCCGAAAACCAAAGTCATTTGGCCCAGGTCAATTAAAAGGAGCAGGGGGGTGGGGGGCTGGCACTGCTCCTTACATTTGAAGACATGGACCTGGTGGTTGGAAGAAGGTATGGGTCTGGGGAGCGGGGGGAAGGGTCTGCTCAAGAGGCGGCAACCAGTGGAGAGGAGAGTCTTACAGGCCCACTGATTGGGCCCTACAGGTTTGGATCATGGCTGGGGGTCCCTTGAATCACTGGGCCAGCAACAGCGGACCCGCAACAGAAGTCCCAGGTGCCCCCCGTCAGTGGCGCTGCATTTAAATATCATTAACGACCGTTATAGGAAGCAGGACTTAATGTGATATTATTAGCCTTTGAAGATCTGCAGTAAGGCTAATTTATGTCCAATTACTTAATGGATCTCTGTGGATTTGGGCCATAGTAGTCCTGTGTATAGATATAATACAAGTATAATCTCAGGAATGTGCCAGGCATAGGTAAACATAAGCACTACAGGGAATATTGGGTGGAGCATATGTGTAGGTTAATCGCTGTCCTCATTTATTTTTTTACAATTTTATAACATTTACTTCATGTGTGTTACTCCCCTCCCCCCCCCCTCACCCCCATTTCATCCCTCAGTTAATTTGCTACTCGTTTGTCCTGCTATGTTTTGTGTGGAGGAAGTTTGGAACAAAAAGGATTTGCTGGAAATCCAGCTGGCCACTTGTAACTTGGGCAGCGTATCAAATAAGACGGTTCAAGATTACAAAAACTAATCCCAGTGCCTGCATATTCTGTCAGTCAGAGTTACTACATTTCTAGTCATTGCCTCCTCACCAGTAGGCGCTATGATATCAGGACTAACGAGCATCTATGTTACCCTCAGTAATCCTTTCATGCCGGCAGCCTGTGCATGGCACGTGTCCAAGGATACATTCAAGTATCCAAAACGTTTGAAGCACTAGTTGGCACTGGGTTAAGGCTTCACCATTACAACAGTGTTAAGCACACTAGCTACAGGAGAAAAGGGAAACAGGCAGAAAATAATGGGTTGTGGGGCTACAATGTTCCACCCACCGCCTTTCATTATAACCCCTCTGCTGCCAGGGAGCCTGCAACACAAAAGTAATGCATTGCAGCCTCCCCACACCCTGAAGTGGGGTTAAAAGGAAGTATAACTATCCTGTCACCTATATAACTATCCCTAACAAAAAAAAGATTAAATCATGCTTTGGTTTAAGCACAGGATGTGCTGTGTTTAATGAAAATCATCGCAGCATTGCACTGCCAAGCGAATCTAGTAGCTATTTGGCACTCTATGCCTATCTTTCACTAACATCAGATCTTGCACTTCCATTTATAGCCATTTGGGATTTATTTTCCTGCCAAACCACACAAACCCAGTTATCACCTGGAAAAAAATCAAACCAGGGTTCATAAAGCAGCAATCCCCACAGCCCAATATTTTTTCTGTTTTCATTCTTCCTCCACCCCCCCTACCCTGTGAGCTGCTCCGATGTCCACCAACCTCACTGGTTCACGAGGTCTGGCACCAGGTTAAAATGTTATGCCAGCCAGCCACAAAATGCTGCCCCTGGGCACAATGAGGATAATATGATTGAGGGAAACATCTGTGTGCACGGTTCATTAGCATCTGTGGCTCAGCGAGCAAAGACATTGACTTGGTAAACTTGGGAACATACAGTAGGCAAGTCACTTTATCTCCCCATGCCTCAGGCACCAAAACCATAGATTGTAAGTTCACTTGTCTGTAAAATTCCTATGTTCTGCGTACTGTGCTTTGAGTCCCATTGGGAGAAAAGCGCTATATGAAATAGTGTTATTATTAAAATTATATTTGCCAAACCTCAGTCCACTCAATCTCCCAGTTGATGCGAAGCACAAAACACAGGTTCTCTGTTGCTATGCCTTTCACAGAGGGTTGAACTGCAGTACTAGGTATTCGAAGTAGGGCGCCGGATTTTAGGGGATTATTTATAAAAACCTCTATGCTGCAAAAGCGCTATAAAATCAATGAAAACACACACCAGATTTAGCAAAGACAATGTTGTCCTGAACTCAGAGGTATTTTTAATAACACTACTATATACTTATTTTGCAGTTACGTAGTGGACTTGCTGAATGACCCCTTAAAGGAGCAATATCATACATGTGTGTTTTAAAAAAAAAATACTTACTACCGTTATTTTTTTTAAAAATTCAACTCTTCATGCCATTTTCATTCGTTTTTATATAATGAACATCCTTTGATTTCTATAGCTGTTTTTAACAAATGTCCCCAGCATTGCAAGATCTTTGCACTTTCCTGTTTGTGATAATTTGTTGCCAATATTTCCAGTGGTTTGAGCTGTAAACTGTAACAATAAATAATGTTACCTTAGTGATGTAAGGATACATTGCAGCTGCTGAGTTACAGATTTGGTGAGCCCTGTGAAGCAGGATCTGTGCTGATCAATCACAGGAGAACTAATCAGGTAATTCGTTTTCAATAAATATAATCCCATTTTTTTTTTAAAGTGCCGCTTGTATTACTTCTTTACTGAATTGTAAGGCGTATTATAATATATAACCTCTGCTGGTTAGCTACTGTAAACTTGCCAGGAATTTCCTGGTTGAAATACTTCCCAGGTGAATGCTAATAGGGGGTTATTAGTTTCACTTTGCTGGTGTTAAACCTTTACATTGTTTTGTGGCTGCCTGCGTGACAAGTCAGAGAATTAGGTCAGAGGACTCTAATGCACCTGTTACTGTTACCCCTCACACATCAGCACTTGCCAGTGACCTCTGCAAGAATGAATGCACAAGGTGTCACCTATGCGTGTGTGGAAAGTTAAATAACATTAAAAAGGTTAAACCGACACACCTGCATAATACAGATCTCTTTAACACAATAGGAACAAATGATAAACACTTTGTGGAAAGTAATATACACATATATAATAATTTTCAGATAAGAAAATCATTAACATCGTTACAATTACAACACATAGCAAATGCATAAAACATTTTTTTATCAACAGTAGTATAGTATTTGGGAATTCTTATGGTAGAAGCAAAAATATATAGTCTTTCCATGTACACTGTCTTTATTAAACGTAATTATTTCCTGTTTATAAAGGACATTATTGTACGTCATAATAATAATAATAATAATAATAATAATAATAATAATAATAAATAACTTCTTGTTCACTATGGATTCAGGTAGTTATAAGAAACTGAAGCAAGCCAAATACAAGTGACTGGCAGCCTACCCCATTCCGGCAGCTTCTGCTTCTGCTTCTTACACTCTCTTTGAAAGCTGCTACAGTATTTCACAGGCTTGTTTCTATACAAGCTCAATATGCAAATAGCAAACGCAATGAAACATGCTGATGGTGACATAGTACAAGGGAGCTGAATAGAAACTCAAAGATATAAGGAAGTTGCTAACCGAGCTGAGATCAAGTCACTTACCTGTCTCTGGTATGGTCTGTCCCAGCGCAGCCAGGAGCAGGGAGTGTACATAAAGTGCTAGGCAGACAATCATAGCAGTGCAGAAGCTGGACAATCGTTATCTCTATAACCAAAACTTATCCAGCACAGGCATATTCATTAGTAGGGTGCATCAGACACAACACCGTCTTCTTCATGTGTCTCATCCCTTAAGGACCCTGGGGGGGGGGGGGGGGGGGGAGGAGGAGAGGGGGGTTGACAGGACAGGGTTACTATATTGCTATTCCAAGCTGACACCCCCTCACCAGAAGCTAGTGCTGTAATGCCAGGAGTATGTTGCAACACCCAGTTGTGCTGAAAAGTTCGAGCTTCTTCTGAGAATCCAGGGTTTAACCATTAGAGGATATTAATGTACTTCTTGAGTGCTGTGAATTTTAGGGCAGGTTAATGCAGCCCTGGTACTAATGCCCTGTTGTAATAACGAGATCTGGAGTCACCCAAGACTGTGCCTTTTCCTCCTCACGTGTTAAAGAGAGTAGCAGACAGAAAAAAAAGCAACATTTGTACACATTAAATTTCCTTACACACCCTCTGTGGACTCAGCCACTGGGGTGGGCAGGGATCCTGCAAGGTCCTATCGCTCTTTAGTTAAACGATCTGTGGAAGGGAGTCTTATTCATGCAGTAAAATATCCCATGATTCCACAAAGGCACAGCTGTATAAATATGTACAACACTTGCAGAAACTGGCCACAAAGAAGTCAGAGAGACAAAACATTGGTACAAAATGCTGTACCCTACAGGAAGGCATATATATCACACCTTCCACTTTAACAACAGGGTTCATTGTACAGTATGGGGACACACGACTTAATATCTTCCACCAAGGCTTCAGCATCTCAAACTACATCGCCTGAGTGGGCACTTGCCTGTACATAACTCCATAGCTAGCAGTCAAGATTCAAGAACCTTTATCATAATTTTTTTTCCCAATTCCATTTGAATAAAATACTTATTACTTCATGCACATTCTTTTCAGCGTGTTACTGGCATCTGATGCACTAAAGGGTTAATATATAAGGAGCCCTGGGTGCTGAAAATGGGAGTGAGGGAAACTTGAGGCATAGCCCCCTGTGTTGTCACCTGAAAAACCTTATTAATCAACCCTCTGCTCTATTAATCAGAGACATCCGTCTACAGAGCTACTGTACCAGTCACAGCTCAATAACATCCAGTGATTCTCGTAATGGAATCAATCTCACTGATTGTCACATCACCAATCTCAGATATTTCATTGAAGACAATAGTCATTTATTAAAATGCAAGTTTTTGTCTGAGCTCTCAAATTCTACCTAAGGCTGGGGCCATAGAGGGGGTAGCAGGGCTGAGGCGCGCCGACGCTGAGGCTCGCCTGCTGAAATCTGCGTGATTTCATGCCCATGGAGGCGAGCCAGCAGGCGCGATCGGGAGGCGGGGGGAGACTGAGGGAGGCAGGGCAGTGACGTCACTGGGCCAATTGCCCGTGACGCACCGACGTCACGTCGGCGCCGTGACAATGACGCTGCTCCGCGCTGATTGGATGTTTTCAGCCGACAGCGCTCTGAAAAACAGTTTGACTGTCGGCTGAAAAATCCAGCGCCTCAGCACGCCTGCCGACGCTCGTGTGAGCCCCCTCTAAAGACATCCTCATGGAGGATGCAGGGGCTCAGCGCGGAGCGTCCGCACGGCTCAGCACGGACATGCCTTCTATGGAATCAGCCTAAAAGTTGATATTTCTAAATTCTGTCCTTCCTCTTGAAACCTTTAGGGGCTGCAGAAGTAGCTCAGTGGTAATGACACTGCCTTTATAAACAGGTGAACCCAGGTCAGAATCCCGCTCTCCTTGTGCAAATTCCTCAATCTCCCTGTGCCTCAGATACTCAAATTAAATAGTTAGATCTACAGGACAGTGACTTATTGTGCTTGCAGATATCCAATGTACAGTGCTGCATACACTGTCTGCACTATATAAGGACTTGTTATTTTTTTGTATGCTTATTGATGCATCATAACTTCCTCTTTTCCTAACAATGACACCGGGAATACTAATTATTTATATAATAAGCTCTTCCAACACATACTGTATATTATATGCTCTTCCAACACATACTGTATATTATATGCTCTTCCAACACATACTGTACTGTATATTATATGCTATTCCAACACACACTGTATATTAAATGCTCTTCCAACACATCCTGTATATTAAATGCTCTTCCAACACATACTGTATATTATATGCTCTTCCAACACATACTGTATATTATATGCTCTTCCAACACATACTGTATATTATATGCTCTTCCAACACATACTGTATATTAAATGCTCTTCCAACACATACTGTACAGTATATTATATGCTCTTCCAACACATACTGTATATTATATGCTCTTCCAACACATACTGTACTGTATATTATATGCTCTTCCAACACATACTGTATATTAAATGCTCTTCCAACACATCCTGTATATTAAATGCTCTTCCAACACATACTGTATATTATATGCTAACAAATCAACGTAAGTACCAGCACTCACTGTCTAATAGCTAAATGAGGAAAACAATTGTCATGCAGATAATATGTTTAATAATAAAACAAACCGGAATTAAATCAAATGTGTTTGCAAAAACCAGTGTCCCAATGAGCATATCACAAAGTGAGAGGGGGGGGGGGGGAGGAAAAGGGGAAAAAAACATGAAACACAAGGAAAATACACAAAAAAAGGAGAACGGAAAGTATGCTAGGGGGACGACGTTACGAGGGACTACCTCTTCATCTGGCCCATTCCCCCTGTCCCAAGGGGTCCCAGAGGTACTTGCCTAAGCCTTCCTTCCCCTATCACTGGTCAAATCAGACACCCCTGAAAATAGATAGCCATCATACAGTGTAGGCTAAACACTGCTATTAGCAGGGCAGCAAGAATCCACTATAGTCAATGCCAATAGTTCAAGTACCCCAGGACACTGCTGGCAATGATACAGTAAATGCTGAACACAGCTTGCAAAATAGCACCAGGAGTCCGCACCAGTCAATGCGAATAGTTAATGAGAACAGCAAATGAAAACAGTAATCAAACCCTCTGTGGCTATAGGCATTGATTATAGTGGATTCTTGCTGTCTCAAGGCATCCTCATTGAGGATGCAGTCCGCACGGCTTCCCGTGCTATTGACGCAGCCTTAGAGTGTCTGCATGTGTTTGTGTCTCTGTGCCAGTCTATGAGGATATGGTTTAGCTTTCCCCCCCCCTCTCTCTCTGTCTCTGTCTCTGTCTGTCTCTCTCTCTCTCTTTTTTTCTGTCTCTCTCTCTCTCTTTTTCTCTATTTCTCTATTTCTCTCTCTCTCTCTCTTGTTGTGTGCCCTTTTTGATGTGTCTGCTTGTGTAGCTGTATCAGCTTGTCTGTTTGCCAGGAGGTTCTTCAAATTAATTCCATGACTCAATACAAGTCATTAGTCAAATAACATATTTCACATATGTGTGGGATGGAGACACTTTGGATGCCAAAAAAGGAGATGTGGTAAAACATTAAGCCCTTTTAAAAGATTAGTGTATACTTTCAGAGTTCAGACTCGAGTTTGAAATCTACTGTACAAGTCAGAACAACAGGTTAGAGCAGCGGTGCGCAAACTGGGGGCCAGAATTTTCTGTTGTGGCGCGGCGGTTACAGAAGTCCTGCCCTCTCCCCCAAGGCATTTAAATTAAATGCCGGGGGACCGCGCGAGGCCTCTGTAACAAACTTTTCTTGCCTTCCAGCAACACGTCGGCATGGTAACCTGTCGTCAAATGATGCAGCGGGGTCACATGATGTCATGTTGCCATGGCGACGTGATTTCACATGACCCTGTGGTGTCATTTGATGCCGGAGCAAAGCAGGGGTTGGCGCGAGCCGGGGAGGAGAGCAAGCAGGGGTGTGCAGGGGGAAAATTTGCGAACCCCTGGGTTAGAGCAACGGATCAGGGGTGCACAAAGTTTCTTACATACGCCCCCCTGTCTCCTCTACCCTCCGGCTCGCTTCCCCCCCTCCCTGCATGGCTCCGGTGTCAAATGACGTCACAGCGTCATTTGACGCCAGGTTGCCATGGAGATGCGCCTCTGGAAGGCAAGGCAAGTAAAAGTTACAGAGGCCTCACGCGATCTACGCTATTTATTTGTAATGCTTTCGGGGAAACGCCAGGTCTCTGTAACAGCCACGCCCCCCCCCCATAAAATCTCCGCCCCCCAGTTTGCGCAGCCCTGGTATAGATTATGGCAAAGATATTTTTTCTTTGGTACTAAATAATGATAATTAGAATTATATTCTGTATAATGCTGGTCGGGAACACAGCGCTCTACAAAGATGTTACAAACTCTATGCCGGCCAGTACTAAAGTTATGGTGGGAAGAAAAGTTACAAATACTCTGCCCCGTACAGTGCACAGCAAATGGAAATATCACTTGTGAGCACATTCACATGTTTCAGACAGGTCTGCAACCATGCTTTTCACCTTTATCTCTTAGCTGTGCTCATTTGCATGTCATTACCCAGAATCCCTAGCTGCAATGGAATGTGCTCATGATTTTAGATCCCAACATTTTAGGAATCAAACCATATTCTTCCTGCTTTAAGATGGTGACATACATTTAAACACTACTTCCTAGTTCTACAAGATTATTTTATTCCTTTGTGATTTCATTTTGTTTGATATGATCCATATGACTAGCAACGGTACCTGTCAACAGATGCAGTTCCAAAGGGGCCAGCGATGCAGTTCCAAAGGGGCCAGCCATGCAGTTCCAAAGGGGCCAGCGATGCAGTTCCAAAGGAGCCAGCCATGCAGTTCCAAAGGGGCCAGCAATGTTTGGCAGAGCAATGCCTTGTTGGATTTCCTGGAACTAAAAGGGTTAAACCAATATTTCATATCTAGGGCTACAATATAGAGCAATGACCAATATGAATACACCTCACACGTAAATCTTAATCTATGTAGAGAACAGAGACCGCAAAACATGATTGGTCCGGCCAACAATCACATTAGATGCATTATTACACCTCCAAGCACCTACAATATAGATGAACACTACTGTTGGAAAATACTCCACTGTTGGATACTTCTAGCAATGGGTGTTGGCCCTATGAATAAGAAAAGGGGGAAGAGAGAGCGCACGCCCATAGCGTAAAATTGTAAAATTTAATGAGGGGGAAGGGAAAAGGGGGATAAGAATTGCACTTACAAAGGTACAATAATAACAAGCATATTGTGATATATAATCACCACCATCCGGTCAGATTCTGCAGCATCTTAGTCTTTGCAGTCCCAGGATGACGTCCCAATCAATGTCCAGGGTAGATGATCTCCTCTCTGCCTGTTTTGGAGTCCTATAAAGTAGCTCCGAGATGGGAAGCCTCTGCAGCAATCGCGCGGATCAGTCAGTCCCAGCGCGTGGTGATGACGTCAGCCAACAAGTCAGTAAGGGGAACACAAATGACTAAACTAGCTGTAGAGCCAATCAGGGCCTTCCTGGTGGGCGGGGACTAGCAGCTTTTAGAAGTAACTGCACAGGCGGGAAAAATATGTTTAAATCTTCCGGGATGTGCAGCTACTCTGTCCTACCACCCCAGGGCTCGCTGCTTCCGCCCATTACTCTCTCTCTCCCCTCTCACCCCTACTGATTTGAGGAGCAACCACATTCACATTCTGCAGGCCCTCAAAGCCCCTTCATAGAGCCCCACCATGGGTCGTTACAGGGCCCCTCTGTGGGCCGTTGCAGTTCCCTTCACAGCCCCCCCCTTCCTTGAGCCTTCGTGGGCTCACCACCCGTGTGTTCCTGCATACATGCCACCCACTGCATACAGTACATAAACTGCATACACACAAATACAATAACCTCTCCCACACACAAATACAATAACCCCCCCCACACACACAAATAAAATTACCTCTCCCACACACAAATACAATTACCTCTCCCACACACAAATACAATAACCCCCCCACACACACAAATACAATTACCTATCCCACACACAAATACAATAACCCCCCCACACACACAAATACAATGACCACCCCACACAAATACAATAACCCCCCACACACAAATACAATAACCCCCACACACACACAAATACATTTACTCCTCCCACACACAAATACAATACCCCCCCCACACACAAATACAATTACTCTTCCCACACACAAATACTATTAACCCTCCCACACACACAAATACAATTACTCCTCCCACACACAAATACAATGACCACCGCACACAAATAAAATGACCACCCCACACAAATACAATGACCACCCCACACAAATACAATGACCTCTCCCACACACACAAAAACCAATACACCCTCCCCACTACCGCTACACACACAAATACAATTCTCCCACACACACATACAAATACAATACACACACAAATACAATTACCCCCCACTTACTTCTGGTTTGCCGCCGCTGGGCCCCAGTTCCCGACTCTCCTCAGCTGCTGTCTCCTCTTCCAAAGCCAGGCCGCTCTCTCTCGCCGCTGCATGCCTGAAGCTGAGCCTGACTTCCAGGTACACCCAGGTTCCGGTGCGCACCGGCAGGAGAGAGAGGACGGTGTGGGAAGAGTAAGCAGCAGCTGTGGAGAGATGGGGCCCGGCCATAACCAGAGGCCTGGCAGCTGGGCCTGGCCACTCGTTGCCACCGCTGGCTTCCGGCTTTCCCCAGCTGCTGCCTTTTCCCACGCCGGGCTCTCTCCTGCTGATGCGCCGGAACCTGGGTGCCCAAAAGGTGGAAACAAGTGTCTGTGAGAAGGTTTACTGGCTATGCACTTCTTAACCAAGGCTGTGCTGAAAAGCTATGTCATACAGCAGGCATGTCTCTTCCCAGAATCCCTATCTGCAATGGAAGCACTATATGCTAAGAGATAATGGTGAAAAGCAGAGCTGTCTGAGAGATGTGAATGTGCTCACAACTGTTATTTTTATTTGCTGTGTATTCTACTAGTACAGGAGGGCCCCGGGTATATGGCGGGTTCCTTTCCAGGAGCCCGCCGTATAGTGAAAATCGCCGGAAAGCGGATCCGGCGATTTTCAGTGATTTTGCATGCGCAATTCGGCATTTTTGCCGTCTGCGCATGCGCGACCTAAGGTCTGCTCGCGTAAACGACAGTATGCACGCGCAAACTATAGACCGTTCAGCGCATGCGCGACTGAGGATCCAAGATGGCAGCCCCCTTCTCGGTGCCGCCGTATCGGCGGATCGCCGAAAAGCGGGGCGCCGAGAAGCGGGGCCCTGCAGTATAAGCAGTATTTTGATTTTTTAAAAATGTGTATTATTAATAATTCATACAGGGGCCAAAAAACTGCCTTTATTAGTCACCGTATTATTTATTTATACATGACGTTCCAAATTATATCCTATTAGAAGTAAATCACATGTATAAAAAATGCACTTACCTAGAATAAAGAAAACATTCTTCAGTGGCAGTGCAAGTGTTCAATATGTAATAAGATAATAAAAAGATAAACTCTCTGCACAGATGTTTCAGAAATTATTATTTATTGGCGAGTATTTTGTATATTAAAACAATCCTTCCATCGTGACAACACCCAGGAGCGTTGCCAGTTGCTAGTGAAATATTACCAGATATGTATTTAACTTTACAAAAAATATACTTGAGACACAAAAATTTGACCATAAAAGTACATGAAATACAAAAAGTGCTCGGTGGTGGGTTCAGCACAGCCCGTTTAAGGCCTTAAATGGCCTTGATGGTGGCGGTTGTTCAGGATAAAGACTGGGCCTAAAAATATCAAGGTGGGCATACCGCCCGGTAAGTAATCGGTGTTCCGCCCAGGTGATTTAGCCATCCTTGATTACTCATATGGGGAAGGACACATCATTGGCAGATAATCTTGAATTGAATGCTCTAACAGGGCTATTTTGTATTGCAGTGAGGTATCGTGAGGCACCTCTGAACAGCTATGTGATAACCATCTGACACAGACATTCCATACCTGACATTGAAGTACATAAAATGTCATCTTACAAGCCGTCTAGCAAGTGTTACTTTTAAAACAATAACAGTCTAGATTAATATAGTTCCTTTCAATGCCAAAGCATTTGACCACGTTTTAGAAGCTCTGCCTCTCAAGTAGTCACCTGCCCCATGACGCATCCCTCGCAGCAACTTTGTGTCTCTTCAGAGGGGAAAATCAGCAATGGGATTATTTTGTCTTCAAAAGTAAATGTATCGGGAGACTTCCGGCATGGAGCTGACGGGATATCTCACGCTCACCACGAGCTCTGCCAATACAGTAAGTCTGACTCCCCGCTCGGAAAACAGGGGTTAACCTGCAATAAAAAGGGGAAACAAAATCTATGAGATTTGAATAGGGATTTTCCACATCTACAGACCATTTTGAATCGAAAAATATTTGACTGCAAACGCTGGTAATTTGCCTCAAAACAACATGCAGAGGAGACGAAAGGCGAGGCAAGCGTGATGGAGGCAGCTGAAGGTCTTCTTGCAGAAAAGCATGGTAGTCCAGCAGCGATTAGAGATTAGAAAAGCAGTTAAAGAATCGATTGAACCACTTTTCACTGGATGTGGAGCAATTAAAGAAACACTTGCACTCACCAGTTCTCTCTTTGTTGGGTCTCTAATCCTGTGCCCTCACCAAAAGGCACTTGACTTTAAGAGCAATCAATGGAATTGGACTGACACTCAAAAAATAAACATGTCAGCGAAGAAGAGCTGCAGGGCTATCCGTCACGCTAGACCCCCGGAGAGGAACGGATGCCGGTGGGGACGAGTGGCGGCACCCCCGCACCATCCGAGGGTTGAGGGAGAGAAAAGCGAGATGCTCGAGGCTGTGCTGGAGGTCGCGCCAGTGGGAGGGATCATGCGGTGGCCATTTTGTTTTCGACCGCACGGACCTTTTGGAGCGCCGGAGACTCGGAGCGCCGCGGACTCCCCCCCCCCCACCTCTCCAGAGCTTCAGAGGGGCAGAGCAGGCACCACTCTGGTCGGAGGCGCTGCTAGAAGATCGTGGAGGTGAGGTCTGGCAGGCTGGCTGGCCCATGCTCATCAGCCCCAGCCCCATGCCTTAAGATGGCTGCCACCTACACAAATGAGGAGTAAGGGAGCCCAGGGGAGATGTGGCTGGCAATGGACGGGACACCTGCCTAAACGAGGTACTGTGACCACAGGGGAGCACTACATGAGCAAAACAAAATAAATATATAGCTGTACACTATCTGCATCAACTAAATCTGCCCAAAAGCTAAATAAAACAAAACAGACACGCAAGGCAGCAGTAGAATGTAAAGAATGCCCACTACAAAAAAGCAGCTGAAAGCACACTCCAGATGTTCCGGCGGCCGGAGGCAGGGCCCAAACACACAGGCACGGTGGGCTTGCGAGCGCCATCCGGCTCTCCACAAAGTTCACTGGGGCAAGGGAAAGAAAGAAAACCCGAAATGACTGAAGGCCAGGTAGACTATGCCACAAAAGCAGACCTGGCGAACAGCGACAAAAGAAGATATACAAAAACTGCTGACAGACCTGACGCTAATGCTTAAAACCGAACTGTCTGAGATTAAAAAGGACATTACTATTTTGGGAGACAGGGTGGACGAGCTGGAAAAAGAAGCCGGAACTCTCTCAACAGGTCAGGAGTATGTAACTCATAAAGAACAGGAGCAGGAAGAGACTATGCAAAATATGCTCCTGCATATAGAGGACCTGGATAATAGAGGTAGACGTTCTAACATAAGAATTAGGGGTATACCCGAAAACCCCAAGAGCTGGTCCCATACCTACAAAAGCTATTCTGCCATGTGACTGACGAATCACAGGAACAGATCTGGACGATGGACAGAGCACACAGAACGCTTAGACCAAGTCCGTCAGATCCCCCGAGAGACACTGTTATTAAAATGCAAGACTTTACTGACAAGGAGGTCATTATGCAAAAGGCCAGAGGCATTAACAATATAGAGTTTGGGTGCACGCTGGGAAGCTCAAGGAAATGGCTGCCTAGCACATGAGCTCCTCAAGACTCTGTGGATTTAAAGTATGTAAAAAGCAATGAAAAAACATCCACCAACCTCCCGAACGGCAAGGAACGGTCATCTAACTGATCCAAGATGCCTTCGAAGGTATCAGCAGAGAAAAAGAATGAAACAGATCTCTCTACATACTTTAAGCACAAAATGGCCACGAAGACAACATGGGCTGCAGAACAAATCTCAAGCGAGGGCTCCGAATCAGAGAAGGAATCAGATCAAGAAATGAACCAACAAGTCACGAAAAAGGATATCAAAAATCTGCTCAGCGATCTCAAGACCTGGCTTGGCTTGGCTTGGCTTGGTTTAACAATCGAAGAAATAGAATTGTTTATGGATCCCCAAGTAAGATATATTATCTGGGATGTGAAGATGGAGAGAGAAAGGTTGATTCTATATAAAATCTATTCCCACAACAACGAGTCGAAATAATGATGCCTTAACTTCATAAAAGAGACAGCAAGTAACTAGAGGTTACACTGGTTATGGAGGGAGACTAATTTAGTTGACACCAAAATAATGGGTAAGAAAAGTCAGAAAATATAAAAAGGGAAAAGAACCAACCAGTGGGCATAACTTAAGTAAGAAAACATTTAGATCTAGTTGATGCGTTGCAAGCTTTACATCCAGAAGATATAGATTTCACAGGTATGTCAAAAACTCACCCTGCGCTATCTAGGATCGATTTCATGCTGGTTATTCTAAAGTTTTGCAAAGAGTAAGGGAAGCAAAAATAGACAATATTATTTTGTTGGCTCATGCACCTATAGGGGTTGTGCTCAATCTAAAAAGGGAAATGGTAAATTATATCAACTGGAGATTTCCACCATCTCTAGCTGACTGAAAAATGTAAGGTTTTTCTGGAACATACCTGGGATGGTTATGATGAAAATAATGCAGGTCATAAAGATGGTTCAGGGTTATTTTGGGAGGCGGCAAAGTTGGTGGTAAAGGGATCCCTCATATCTTATGAAGCTAAAAGGAAAAAAACAGTTAAATAAGGAATATTTGATTGCTCCCCAAAAAATTAACCACTGCATGTCAGAAAATATTGTTTTGTTTAGTTTATATCTGTTTTTTAACTTTTGTTCGGTTTTGTGTTTACAATCTAAAATATAATTTTACTGTATTAACCGCCTATGGTCTACTGAAGATGCACGTGTCTTATTAAAACGAAGGTTCAAAGGTCGGATTTGAAATCTGAGAAATAATAGTCAATCCGTGCTGAGACTTGATGAAGGCAACAGGATGGAACAGTCTAATTGTTAATGCTATTTTACTACTGTGGAATAAACAAAATATAGGTTGAATTATATAAAGTTACATTATGCCTCAAAAATCTATATACTGTATGTATGTATGTATGTATGTCTTTATTTATATAGCGCCATTAGTGTACATAGCGCTTCACATTAGTACTACACGTGACAATCATATAAATAACAAATAATACAAATAACAGGTTATGGGAATAAGAGCTTCAGACATAAAAGTAACATTTCGGAAGAGGAGTCCCTGCTCCGGGGAGCTTACAATCTAATTGGTAGGTAGGGAGAACGTACAGAGACAGAAGGAGGGCATTCAGGTAAGTGCATCTGCTGGGGGCCCAAGCTTTATGTATCGTGCATAGTATTAGCCACGGTGCTACTCATATGCTTCTCTAAGCAAGTGTGTCTTAAGGTGGGTCTTAAAGGTGGATAGAGATATATGTAAGATGAACCTTATTGTTGTGTTATATTAAAAAATTGTGTATGAATAGAAATGACCAATTAAAACAGATTGTGAAAAAAAGAAAATAAATATATTGTGTTAGATTTGCCACATTTGTGTTTGTTTGGAACTGACGTCTTAACCTGGGTGTTGGAACATGAAACTGACCTCATAAGTCTAACATACACACGTCATGATTTGTGTTACAAATAAACCTACAGGTATCACTTTGCAGTGTTTATGAGGGTAACATGAAATGATAGGCTCATCTGCACCTAAGTTATCTTCACATAACATTTAATCAGTGCAGGTCATACAGCTTGAATGAAGAGATCTGTGCATTTTTGCATTACATGAGCCCACCTTCTGGAACAAAAAGAGGAAAGCACTTAAAAAGAATAAGTTGGCAAAAGCAAAACAGGAACACTATATGGGAAATCTGCAGATCAAAATGCCTGTGGTTAGTATTTAAATTACGTAATTCCAATGATTGTTTCTCAGCAATAGGAGGATGTTAGTGCAGTTCACGATCTCAAAGTATCCCGAGGCAGACCGTGCCTGCATTGACCTTCATTATTCAGCTTTGTTAATCTATTATGAGATCTTATTGGACGGTGTTCAATGAAAACAGGCATTTGGCTAAAGGAAGCAGGTGCAGAGGACCTGTGGCCTGGGAAGTATGTGCTCAAATCCTCTGCATTGCCGGATTTCATTTGAAGAATAACGCTGCAAAACAGCCAAGAGAAGAAGATCACATGCAAATAAAAACATTAACCCAGAGAGTCTGAAGAGTGTGTGGATGTTGCTTGTAGATTTTGGCAATCCTGAAGTGTACTGTAAAACAGACATGTACTTACTGTTAGTGCCATGTTAACAACTTCTTTATCACTTCCCATGCTTGGAAAAGCCTGTAATTTAGAATAAGAAAGTGTTTCATTTCCCATTAGAGACCATTCTCAAGTATTGAAACTGCAGTGTTGTCATTCAAATCATGATTCGATGATTTTTGACTGACTGACTGTTTTTCAAGCCACCGCCTATCTGAACTTGCCAGTAATTTTTCTTTAACAAATTCTCAGTGATAGTCACTGTCATCCAGTTGGTAGAAAAATCAAAGCCAAATCATTCAATAAATGCCTTCTTTTTGTAGTACATTTTTTATGCAGGAACTGTCTTCAGTGAAGACCACTCATTTAGACCAGTTATTAAACATTGCAGACAGTTACAGTATCAAGACAGGCAATTATTAGGTGGATTTTCTATCTGCATCCCAAGTCTCCAGCTACTGGTTTTAAAATACAGATGTTCTTCCCTTCAATCCCTGGAACTGACAGACCTGGTTTGAAGCTTAAGGTTAAAACAGGAAGAATTTTTGAATGAGTTAAAACAATGTTTGATTAATCAGAATGCAGAATGATGCAGTGAATTAGAGCAATATGATGGAGGAACATACATTGAACGAGTGCTGTAAGAGGAACAGAACTAGAAATCCCCTCACCATATCTTATTTTATTTTATAATGCACCATATTATTACATCTTTTTATGGAAAAGAAAGTTCCTGTTTTCTTCACAAACTTAATGTGGTCTGGAGATCCTGCAGGATTTGAGAGTGGAGAGGCTGGTAAACAATGGTTAAGTGATGGAGATGCCAACATAGTTCACATGCTGGATGGCAAAGGACTGAGTGGACATGCATATACAGGGGAGGTGAATTGATGAATAACAGGTGACATTACTGAGACTTTGCAATTTTGGAACATGGAGGATTTCCAGCCAGGTTGTAATTACTGTAGCTGATATATGTTGTAGGGCTGGTCTTTGCCAAACTATAGGGTTTGGGTGCATTATTTAATGGTGAACAGTGAAGAGTGGAATATCTGCAGCCACGGGGTCATGCATTGTTTACTTATAATGTTAACATACAGGAGAGGAGGAGATAAGGGACTGGGGGTGGGTAGTTATGTACCTGTGGGGGAGGGGGATCCTCATACTGGCTCACAAATCCACTTCTAGCCCATCTTCTCCCCCTCAATCGCAGATCGGGTCCCCTAAGGTGTTCTGGGGTCTGGCTAGGTGTCTCTGTGTGGTGCATACCTGCTGGCAACAGGAGGGCCTGAGTCTCCCGCGATGACATGGGGGATAACAGGAACAGGTTACTGGGGTGGATGCCTTCGTTCTGGTTCAAGGGTGCAGCGCCTCCATCTATAGTAAGCCCCAGGAATGCAGGGTGGAATCCTTACCACAGAGATTCCCCACAGGGATGAGAGATTCCAGTCTCACACAAGGATTATCTTTAAAAGCAGCAGTCTCTTTATTCTCCAGGGCAGCAGCAGCAGCCGACAGGTACAGTGATGCACAGTACACTAACTGTTCTCCCTTGTGATGGTCCTGCCTCCACTCTGGACCCTACGGGCATCCAGAGTGGGGCTAGCTCTTCCCTCACCCTCACCTCTACTCATGAGCTGATCACTCCTCTGCTTCCTAACACTATCTCACACTCTAACACTTCACACTTGTGCCTAAATAGGAAGTGACCTCCAGTAGGCACCGCCCCTGCGTCTCTTGATTGGACACAGGGTCACGTGACCTACCTTCACTCACACAACCCAGTGTCATAAGCGTGGGAAACCCATGTCAACTCCTGGCAATCTGCCCTTAGCAGAGTTTACACACAGGAGGAGGATAGAACTATAGCCCCATTTCTTACCAGGGCTACACACTATTATTTATTTATTTGCTATAAATATAGGCTATACTGCCTGGGATCCACCATAACATATTTCTTTTGGTGGACCCCTTGTGAACTCTGTTGAGAACCATTGCTATATAGACATATACTGTAACATTTATGCTGTAAAATCAGGCAAAGGGAGAGACATTCTACAATAAATATCTTTTCTTAAAAAAAAAAAAAAAAAGATCTAAGTGAAACTTCTTTGTGTTTTGTCACTGAAATTGTAATTATACTCTCAAAAGTCAATCAACAACATCAAAATCAAAATACAATTTCAGTGACAAAACACAAAGAAGTTTCACTTAGAATGTGCCGGCCCGGCACACACCCCCTCTTTTTTTTTGTTTAATTGATCGATGGGCTCTGCCGTCTGCGAGAGGTTGTTGGTACTGTATTCAGGTGAGTGATGGCAACATTTGGTGTGCTAATAATTGAGACTAAGCCAGAAGGCTTTAGTACTGTTCTTAGCATTTTGGGCATATTAATAGATATAGAATATGGTTACAAGGTTTTACCTGTTGATAACGTTCTAAAATTTAGGGCCTTACTTGTTAAGCTTCTGGCAGCAAAAAAGGATTAGCCACTTAGCATTTGCTAGCAGGATAATGCCAAAGGGCAAGGTTTTTCTTAAAGGCTTGTAGGAGTGATGAGGGGTGAGGAATAGAAGGGCCACCATTTTATTAGGATAGTGAGGGAGGGTAGGGAAGAAGTAATTGGAAACAAAAAAGTGAATATACCACGCACCAGATAGTGACTCCTTAGTGAAAAACAATATTTAATTAATTTTAATGAATGATCAACATATAATGAATTAAGAATATACTGCATACACCGTGATTGTGATTATTGATTACAGTGATAAATATCAGTGTATAATGCAAATAAAGCGGTGAGACAACAAAGTAACAATAAACCTGTGTTGTGCCCAAACAAGAGATACTGCAGCTGGTCATGGGCTAATATCGAAAATAAAAACAAAAGAGCGTAAAAATCTTATAGTGTAGTCAATATTATTTAGATGAATATTCAGTGAGTAGGTGAGTAGTACACATACATCAATAAGGAAATAATAGGGCATGACATGTTATGGGCATGTTACCAGACTGGAAGTGACTACTGATTCCCACACCGCTTGACCGATCCTGCAGGTTCCGGCTGTATTGGAAGTCATCGACCTCGTCTCAGTGGATAGTGGGTTGCTTTATCTTCTGGTATCAGTCAGCATCTGGCCACACCCGCTGTACCTCGAGCGCATGTAGGGACCCTCTGCACTGGCGGCAAACGCTGATTACACACGCCAAACTCCGTCGGCCACTTATGACATCACGGCTTGTGTCGCTTTTTACCACGACTCACCCATAGATTGTAAAAAGTTTTGTATGACCCCAAGTGAGGCTGTAACAGTGCTTCTGGTATGCCAAATAAAGTACAAGGATTGTACTATAGATCCTACGTGTTTCGTAGTTAACAACTACTTCTTCAGGGATTGGTGGCAGCATACAAAGAGTGCAGTATATACTGTATACACCCTGTGGAATCCTGGGATTGGACAAGCAAGGGCGGGTTAAGGGGGGGGGGGAGTGCTGATCCAATTAAGGCAAGAGACCACAGCAGATTATTAAAAACACATTGGTAAAACCACCAAACATAAAACTAATAGTATAATATTTAATAAACAAGTAATGAACAATAGCATATATAACATGAAAATATAAAAAAATAAAAATGAAATGTATATGGTATTATTTGACAAGCTCAAGAATAAAAGAAGAAGAAATGTATAGTTAGTCACACCACAGCAAAACATCACTGCATAGTGTCAATAGGTGACTATATTCTTAGACTTGAGGATAAGAGATCATGAATGCCAAAAAAAAACAGACAATTTATTCAAGCACATCAAATGCAATCACTAAAATTGAACACAGGATTTATATTTAAATCCTTATGAAAATCCAGTGATTGATTGGTAAATAAAAAAGTGGAAAGTGATGAATTAGGGGATAATTTAGCACAAAACAGGACAATGTATATTTCCTAATTTAAAATAGAATACAAAATCTAATTAAAAAATAAAAGCCAATTCAACAACTATCTCAAATTCAACATGCACATGTGGACTAGTATCCCATCACTTGTCCAAACTGGCCCTTGCTAGAATAAACTGCCCTCACATCTCTCTGTGCCTCCATTGGTCATCAGGATGTCATTGATGCTTACAAGGAAACTCTCCTCCTCCTTTGCTCCATGCTAGCCACAAGTGACAACTCCTCCTGGCTTACTATATAATTTATAGCTCACCAACATTCATTGTTTTATGATGTACAAAGAGCTCATGTGACCTCACAATGCAGTTGTCAGCTGCCTAGCTATCTAAAGGCATATCGTATTTTGACCAATCAGGCAAATGGTACCAGCTGCAACTTAGCTACACCCTCCCATTCTGATGTCACTGATGACCTCACAGTGTTCAGGACACACTTTTCTGCTCAGTTGCATAAAGAAGTACTTCAGTATTACAGTAGGTGATACTTTTTTTTATTTGGCTAAGAATTGATAACATCATATAATAGCCAGATAAAAAAATGGAAGTAATTCTTTATTCTGCACTATTTCTACTTTAGTAACAGTCTGGCTGCTCGTAAAAATATCTGTATGAAGGTTTTTAAAAAAAAATAGATGTAACCTGGCTTGTTAGATAAATAAGTGTGGGAAAAGACAGTATTATTACAAGTGATGTACCGGGTACCCGGGGAAAAAAAGAAAAATGTTAGGTTTGTGAGCGGGGGAAGAGGGCGGTAAGTGCAGGGTGGGGGTGGCTGAGGAGGAAGACGGCAGCCGAGGACGACAGAGGGCAGTGAAGGAAGAGGAGGATGGCAGCCAGCAGAAAAGGAGGGTCAGCCAGCGGCGGAGGGAGAGGAGAAGGACGGCAGCTGACAGCGGCGGGAGAAGAGGACCATGTGAGCTGAGCAAGGGAAACAGAAGGACAGCTGGGGAGGAGCGGGGTGTAGCAGCGACAGCCACCTGAAGTCAGAGAATACTTCTTGGTCAGACCGCTGGGCATGCTCCTCCCCAGCTGTCCTCCTGTGCCGCCCTGATCTGCTCACATTGTCCTCTTCTCCCACAGCACCAGCTGCTGTCCTTCTCTGTCCACCACCTGCTGTTTTCTTCCTCTGCAGGCTGCCATCCTCCTCTCCCTCCACTGCCTGCAGTTGTCCTCCTCTCCCTTCACCGCCCGCTGTCGTCCTCCGCTCCCTCAACTGCCCTCTGTTCAGCTCCTCTGCAGGCTGCCTTCCTCCTCTGCTGGCTACTGTGCTCCTCCTCTGCTGCCCTGCTCTTCTCCTGCAATTCTCCCTCCTCTTCTTCCGCCGCCCCAGAGGAAGGGGGGTGAGTGAGTAGGAGGACCGAGGGAGGAGAGCAGGATGAAAGTACCCAGCACTGGCTTCCAGTGCCCTGGGTCAGGTCCGGATAATTTTCGGGTACTAAAAATATGGTCGGTTATGTCGGGTACCGATTAATTTGTGGGTACATCACTAATTATTATCATAATCCATAATCCACAACGTGGAATCCACAATTTTGCAAAGAGTATGTAAACAAAATCGGATAAAAAGAACAATTCAATATTGGACATGTATAGCGGCTATTAGTAAAATGAAAATAGATATACATTTTTAATAGAGTAGGTAATAAATATGGAAAGGAATAAAAATACAAAAATATGAAGTAAATGAACAAAGTGAACCCATACCTGATTAATAAAAATTGTGTAGCTGTTAGTTTAGTACCTACAGTCAATAGACCAGTTACGTCGTCTGTTATGCCAGTTAGCAAGTGGCCACATCATGCAGTTAGTCCAATAAAATAGATTCAATCTCAGGACAGTTGGTCGCTGCTGTTTGCACAGGATGTCCAATCACCCAAAAAGTAACAATGTAACTGTTAAAGAGCACAAAGCAGCAGCGAATAGTGTATTATTATTTTTTTATTAAACACATACAATAAATAATAAGTCACACTCACGTGTGATGCCATGGCTGCTGACAGCTTGTATGGGCCCCAGGACAGATTGTTTATTGGGGCCCCCGGGTTGATGAGGGGGTTGGGGAGGAAAAACAGTGCTTGGCTGCTGAATAGTTGCCAAGATTACAAAAAGTTTTCCAGTGACAACCAGAGGAGCTCTTAGTGTGACAGAGAACATTTTCAGAGAAAATGTTTGTTGTAAACGGCACTAGATTTAATAATAATAAATAGCAACATTAATCAAATAGATCTCTGGCTAATTTACCCTGCATCATTCTCGTGCCAACACCCTCTGCCTGCGCACAACTTCTGATACCTTCTGCACATACCGACTCACCCTTTTGGACCCCATCAGATCCCTTCCCGAATTACCTCCTCCCCCTGGTGGGTCCTGTCAGATGACCCCTTTGTCCCTCCTTCAATACACATGCTTATTAACCCCTTCCTCATCCCCCACACACTGCCATTAACCCCTCTACATCAATTCTGCCTGTACTTACAATGTATCTGGAGGATCAGTTGGGGTGGTGAGTTGTTTCCTGTCTCAGATAGGTGACTGAGAGAGGGATGGAGGTTGCTGCTTATTGTGCTCCTGTCCAGAACCGCAGAAGAGCTGTGTTGTGGAACCCTGGTCCTCTTTCTGCATCCTCCTGTAAACCCTGTGCCTGCCCAGCAACACCAGAACACTGTCCCCTTAGCAGGTTCCTTTCCATGGAGATATGACTATGCTAAGCCAGTAAGGAGGCTGATGAAGGAGGAGGGACTAAGAGGGTGAGTGAGCCGTAAATGCTGGGAGCAGCCATGACAGATCAGATCTGCATGGAGCTGAGGAAGTGAGGCTGTGTCCAGAACCTCCTGCATTGCCCCACAAGGAGGCAAAAGAACTAATCAGTGAGTGAACCCAGCATTAGAGAAGCAGAGCAGGAGACAGACAGACTACAGAGGTATCCCCCGCGGAGTCAGAGGAAAGTGATACCACACAACATATCTTTGCGAAGCAGAGGCCTGCAACTTACATTTTAATACATAAGCTCAAACGAGATACTGGTATCACACAGCACGGTGTGATCACCCAGGATTGGGAGGCCTGGTACAAGGAATTTAACATGCAGCTGCGCAGCGTCTTGTGTGACGTTTTCATATTTGACGGTTATATTGTTATATTGGTTCCTAGTAATAATTACATTATAAATACCATTGTGTTATAAACATTACTGTAGTCTGCATCCCTATGGCCACGTTTGGCAGTAAGGTGTATAGATGAGGACTCAGGCCCCTGCCTCAGCAGTAGATGTTAGTCTGAGGTAAATAAGAGAGGGGTTATACCCCTATAGTGGCAGGCAAGGAAAAAATGTGCAGCCTCACTGGCTGTCCCTGGTTGAGTGATAGGCTACTCGGCCTATCACAGAGGGATAGGGATGAGCAGCTTTATTGCTTTCTCTAAGGCTGCGGTCCCAGTGCCTTCTACAGCGCACGCCTCGGCATGCGCTGTGCATACTAGCACCACCCCTCAATGGGGCTGGGCCCAGTACGCACCTTCACGCAGAATGTGCAGCTGCGCCATACTACAAGATTTTCCTAAAGACATGGAAATTGAGTTCACAGTTTGCGACGGAGGCGTGGCCACGCCCCCGCTGGCGGTTCAGCGAATGAGGGCGAACCAGCCACGTGACATCAAGGTCACGCCCCTTAAAAACCCCAGCCACGCCCCCCCCCCGTCGCAAACACTGCAGCCTTCTCCCAGACCACAGATCGCGGTGAAGCGCCACCCCCCCGCCGGGCGCGCGTGCTACCGTGCTGACTGGGACTGCAGCCTTATGCTCCTGGTTCGTTGGGTAGGTCCCCCAGAGTTGCTGGGCCAGGGACACTTGTTCCGGCTCTCTCCACCTGTTGGTGGCCCTGTGTCTGTATGATGCAAAGTCACTATTACTCACTGACTGAATATGCCTGACTATTGTACAGTTTCACATTAGCAGTAAGGGAAAACTACAAACACAGAGGAATTCTGAGATCATTTGTTTGACCTTTCTGGTTAGGGTTCAACAAAAAAAAGAAACTAGAAAAAAGGCACAGCGATGCTGGCGTATTAAACAAAGGGACATTTATTTCATATGTATTCACATCCATCGAGGCTTCTTTTTAAGGGCATTTAGTCCTTCAAAATAACAAGTCCCTAAATGGAAACTTCGTTGGCTGAATTTCTAGCTTCCCACTTATCTTCTGCAAAGGGTACTTACTGCCACTGCCACAATGTGGGGCAAAAGCAGGTGTTGCTGTATGTAAGGGGTGGCCCCCCTTCCAGTCATGAAACATTTTACATGCTCATATCACACAAAAAGCAACCTGTGTCTTGGATTTGCATACTGGATGAAGAAGTGGGTTTAAAATCAATTATGTGTGACCTTGGATTAGCTATTAAATTCTTGAGCAATACAGGGGTGGTGGCTGATTGTTTTGCCTCAGCCTATTCCAGACACAACTTGCCAGCGAGCTCCACAGGGCCCATAAACTCTGAAGCACATGGAAAGGGAGCTAATTCCAACACTTCTTTCCTATAGATTCAGAGAAAAAGAGTCATGGTTATTTGTTAATGAAGGGTAAGGCTTTTTGCAGCTGTACATTTGACTATGATTTTTTTTCCAGTGCCAGTAATGCAGAGTTCTTCATTAACCCCTTCACTGATGGATGCAATAACCAATATTTGTTAGGGCATGCATCTCTTGAATTACTGTGCAAGTATTTTCAGTCAATTCATTATCTAACAGTGTTATGTAGTATTATATATCAATATCAATTTGTTTAATGTGAATGACTGCATGTTCTGTTTACCGTTTCCCTAAAAAAGACAACAATTAGCTTGGATTAGTCCCTATTTTGTGTAATTCCAAATAGAAGTATTTAATTATATGGGATGTGCTTCAGGCTCCTCAAATGGCAGAGTTGGAGTTAGGCTGCGCTTACAGTGCTGATGCCTGCGACAGCGACGCGACAGTGACGTCACGCTGCGGTTGCTGGAAAAATCAAATTGACTTGACTTTCAGGGATCTCGACCAATCCGTTGCGCCGTGATTACTATAAGCGCACGCGACGGCAGCAATACATTTGTTTTGCCGCGACATCGCGTCGCTGTTGCCATCACTATAAGTGCAGCCTTAGCCTACACTTATAGTGCCGGCGACGCGACGGTCAGGCGACGGTTGCTGGAAAATCAAATAGAGATGACTTCCAGCGATCGCGACCAATCCGTCGCTCTGTCGCGTTGCGCTTACTATAAGCACACGCGACGGCGGCAATGCATTTGTTTTGGCGCGACGTTGTGTCGCTGTCGCCGGCACTATAAGCGCAGCCTTAGGCTCATGCTAAAAGTGTTCAACAATTGTATTAGGGTAAATGTATCAAACTATCTTGTTGCAATTGTGGACAGCTTGAATCAGCAGGAGATCTGGAAGGTATTATATGGTGCAATGCATAGGAATAGACCATTTGTCACACATTTTATAGTGGGAAATGTCGAATGCTGTGTCCTTCCAAAACACAATCTCCAGATTTTGGCAGCAAGTATAAGCTTAAAGCACAGTAAGCATTGTATGACTGTCAAACATCTGGCACTTGACCAAGGTTCCAATCTACTTCTCCCTTCTTTTCCTTTTGCATTATTGATTAGGATACATACTGTATGGAGTTAGCACCATCCCATTGGGGGATTCATCTTTTAACCCCTCTCAAGAAAGTTGAGGGAATCTTGTTTTGACACTGATATATTTATCTTAGTGGGCTTACAGTAGCAGCATTTTTTCATTTTCTGGGCAGTCCTATTCTATGGGTTACATAAAACCTAAATTTCAGCGAGGTAAACACACAACAAAAACTCCCTTTTTTTTAAAGTGATGTATTTTTTACAATACAGTTACAATCAGCTAAATATAAAGAAGAAAGAGTAAACCTAAGCTTTTGTCACATCCCACTTTGACCATACATAGCAGGACTTATTCATACCTCGATCCTTGGTGGTGGTGGTGGCGGGAGGGGGATGGGGGGGGTGCATCTTGAACCCCCTAAAGCAACCCTTCATTAAATAATACATATAGAAGTATTTCAAAGAAACAGATCACAGTTTTTATTAAATATATATAAAATATAACCAAAACTAGGGTACCCTGCTAAGTTGCTCAGTGACCGTAAGCCTGAGGGATACACCCAGCTTGTTCCTCTATTTGCCAATAGACGCCCAAGCCACTTTGCCCAAACCAGCATCACCACTGGACAGTCACTGCCAGACCAGCCACCGAAGATCATTATGACCCTGCCTTCTTTCGTTAGTATCCCTTCCTCCTCTAAGACCTTCCCGCCAAGCTGCAACAATAAATAAAACAATTAAACCCAACAATCACAAAATCTCAACAACAACAATAACAAACAGGGAGGGAGAGTGGGGCTTCTTACAGGTCCATAAATCAAGATGTAGGCACATTTCCCCCCCAGCTTTAATATAAACTAGACCCCTGCCCCCCATTTTTATTTTATTGTCCATCATACTTGGATTGTTAAAAAAATTAAATAAAATTATGGTTGAGCATTGGCTCTTGGATTAATCGGTGGGTGCCCCTGAGGATGAGGAGGACTGTCTTCATCTCAGCAGGGGTAAGTAATACATTGATTTTAGGTGTACATTTATTGCAATGGGACTGTCTAGGCCACTGTTGAGGGCCTAAGTAGCCACAGGGACAATCAATGGATTAAAATGGCCTATTGGCCATTACTGTAGGAGGGGAGTTTGTTGGATGTGTATCGTATTAACTTGTTTGCGTATATATTGTCAAATCCTTACCTATATTTAATTAATCCAGTTTGATATCTATGTATCAGGATAGGCATTAGGTTTTAAAGTCTTAAGCCTCTTGAGGATTCTTTGCTATTATAGCTCGTATTAGGAAGAATCAGGGTCTCTTTAGAATGATTGATAAACAATCTCCTTGATAAGTATTTTGTAGCACTCAAATGGGAATCCATCCAGTCCGGTAGCCTGTCCATTTTTACGTGTCCTAAAACCATCCTGACTTCCTCTTCCGTGAATTCCGCATTGTTCATTTATTTAGTTTCTCATCAAGTTTAGACAATATACCCCAATTAAAAAGTATAAAGTATCTTCCACAGACCAAAGCCAAATAATCTCTCCTCTACACCTTTTTGATCTAATTTCCCTTTCCCTGAAGAACGATTTGGATTATTCTTGTTATAGCTGTTTGTTTGTTAGGTTGCCAAGCCAGAAATGAGGATACTTTATTGCCCGATTTATAAATGATCTACTTAGTTTGTTTGTGCCTGTTGTCACGTATAGCACACCTGTGAGCACGTGCCCTGCATATGGGACAAGGGTTAATACACTGCTCAAAGTGTCCCACTTTTCATCATCGAAAAGGTCCCTCAAGTGGACAATATCTACTGAAAATCAGTCCCCATACACCATCTGTCACGAACAGAACACAAGTGAGCACATGACTGAGATATGCAACCAGGGTTAATACACACAGCTACAGTACTCTAGCCAACTCAACTTTTTCCTCAGCAAGGTACTTTCAATGAGTTCATATTAACCCCTTACTGAATTGTAATCATATCTATACGCTTCAACCACCCAAGAATTATGCAAATAAAAATATGTAAACTTTAAATCTGCCAGGGTCTTAGGCCCCTGTTTATAATAGAAAAACCTATGCACTTAACACACAAATCTTTTGTAGAAAAATGTGTCCGCAAATGTAAATACTCTCTCCAGAGCATGAAACAGTTCATTCATAGCCCCAAAGCATCACTTATTAAATGCTTTAATATATACAGTAAAAACAAAGTGCTTGGATTACAGAAAAAGTATTACAAGGACATACAATTACAGTAAATGTAGGACATTTTCTTAAAATAACAGGATAAAAACATAAAACAGAAATCTCTATACATTACCATATGTCAGAATTTTCTCCCAGAGAGGTCACTCGCCTAGTAAATATGAGAAATCACGTGTTTGGTCCAAAACACACCTCTGTTGAAATCTGATTTTCATAATACCTTATAAGTCTTACAGGTGCGCCGACGAGTATTCTAAAACTTGCCTTAAACTTGCCTTGGAAAATCTGGGGCTATCACCAACAAGACCCAGCTACAGAGAAGAAATCCTAGGATTGCAGCGGTGCACAGCCAAATAGGAGAAGGGGACCAGCAAGGTGTGGGTTAAAAATATATATTTATTGATACTACATGGTAACGGGGACACACACAGTGTCAATAAATATACAGTGTGTGTCCCCGTTACCATGTAGTATCAATAAATATATATTTTTAACCCACACCTTGCTGGTCCCCTTCTCCTATTTGGCTGTGCACCGCTGCAATCCTAGGATTTCTTCTCTACATCAACTCTGAGCGTGATGCACGCATTACAGGAAGCTGCCACTTGTGAGTATTACCTTTCGCCTTCACATGGGGATTTGTTGACCAGGAACAGTGTTGCAGCTAAGATGTCCTGCCCAGCGGAGTCAAAAAGATTGATGGTATGTTAACCCTTTACTTACTCCAACATATGGACAGTTATACCATATAGTACCATTGCTGCACTTCAAAACACTGGGTCCAATGCTCTATCTCTTGGCTTCATGTGCTTCCTCTATACCATGATATGTGGACATTAACTTTTCAAGTGATATTGAGTCCGAATCGGATTGAGCACTGTTGTTGGGACTTGTGCCCCAAACTACCTACTATAAGACCCAGCTACATGGTGGGTACATGCTGCAACATTTCAGTGTCATTTCTGCAGAGACTAATGGCCCATCGGATTAACACCGCAGGGGTCCCTGCAGTCCCATTCAGTTTGATTTTTTTTTTAGCTTCTAAGGTTACCATGGTAACCTTTACATTACATTGGGCTCTGGGCAGAGGTTCTTTTTAACCTCCCAGACACTTTATATTTCAAACACTTATATCGCCTGAACGAAATATCTTAGTTTAAAAATAAAAACAGCTTTGGTATATGCAAGAAGAGATCTCTGAAGGCACAGACGAACAATAAAAATAGTGATCAACTAATATTTAACAGGGTCCTTATTTCTCTTTAACACCCCAGTTGAGTATAGTCTAAACATTTGGAGAAATGTAAGGATAACTCCATGCATCTACAGTAACAGAGACAACCATCATTAACCCTGAATCATAATATGAATAAAGGGAAAGAGGGAAAAAATTGATTTGTTGACCGATGTTCTAAACACCACAAAGGACACTAGAAAATGTAAGCTGGTGTAGCCATGTATTCTTTCTGGCTACTAATCTGCCCTGCCTAACACATAAACCCTGGTACCAGCGCAGGCAGTGTTAGGGTTATTCCGGGTTTTCCCCTGCAGTAAGCAGCTCTCTGGAGTGACAAGGGGGGGAGGTGGGCTAAGGCCTGTGTACTGCCCAATCGGGCTCAGACCTTGGACACTCCCCCAGGGTACAAAAGGGGCTTCACAGCCAGATTTAGTTAGTGCTCTCCAGTATGTAGTTCTATGCAGAGAGTTGGAAGTGTGGAGTCAGGGCTCTGACCACCTTCCATCACCTCCCCTAGGAGTTATATACTGGACACCTAACAAGCTCATATTGAACCCCCAAGTTGTGACAACTCTAATACAGAGTGTTTTTCCTGGTAATGTACAGGTTAATAAAGGCTTCAATCAGACTTAGAACTTTGCAACTAATATTGACAGATTTACTATAAATCATTCTTCCTGTTATTACACAGGTTATTAAGAATTTATATTAGCGTTAGGGACCCCTGAATTGTGGTCTGCCGTGAAGTTGGCTCAGGGGCTTACAACAATTTTGGCCAAAAATGTAAAACTAAAAGACCATTTTACTTAATAGATATTTATACATATATATTTAGGCACTGTACCGTGTATGAGTTTCACTGGATGTGCTAAAACTGAGCTTTGTCTGTGTTTTATGTTCTGTCTCTGGTTTTAAATATATACCTCCCCTAGGAGAGTGGGACTACAACCTCCTATTCTAGCAGGGAATAGGGGAAGAGCAAGGATAGTCTCTTGAGCCTCGGACCTGGGGGTTGATTCCAGGGACCATCCAGAGGAGGGAGAAGAAGTGTATCGTGTATGCTGTTACCTTGTATGTGAAGAATAAATACCGTTCCTGTTATTATATACAGTACTCTGATCTGAGACTGCAATTAATAACGAGGAGTTTCAGAAGAGGGTTCTGCTGCAGGGATTGTCTTCCCCACTAACACCGACAGAAACTCAGCGATTCTGTGAGCCAGCAGGTAACCAGCACAAAACACTGTGTAATAGAGAGAGATCTCCCAGAGAGTGGGGGGAAATCCTGTTACACTGGGTAAGGCTAATTCCGGGCAGAGTTGGTGCCAACTCAATAGCTCTGAAGTAGGGAAATTCCTTACTTATATATTCAGGGACAAACTGTGCTGGGGGCATAGAATAAAACAGAAAACTTCCTTCCTTAAATTATCCTGACAGCCTGCCATTTGCACAAATCTCACATAGCTCATACCTAAAAAGGAGCACAACCCCTTCGGCAGGTGCAGTTTTATGAGGAAATCATTGTATGTGAGGGGGTGCGTTTTACTGCCTTTCAAATCAAAAGCAAGAATATTCAGGCGTTTAAATATAGCCTCTGCTAACATTTAGAAGAGATGGGAGTTGCGTGGCATACAATGCAGCAGCTGCTTTGGTGTAGCAACTATTACATCTTTTTTCAGATCTTTTTATTGACTGTTTCATTTTTACAATTATCAAACAAAATGTAAATAGCAAAGACATAGAAACAGCAACATAGAAAAAATATATAAATATAAAAATATACCAAACATGAATTGGGTTAAAGGGGGAAAAAAAATGTGAACAGGAAATACCGGTAGTAGGGGTCTATAAATGAAATATACAGTTCAAGGTTCTTTTTTTCACTTCATGTGTTGTATCATTGGTGTTTATTTTGTGATCTCCAAGGCCTCTTTGAGTCGAGATCTTTGGATGTCTGGAAAGTATGAAAGATTAAGGGCCTCGTGCAGTAAAGTCCGATAGAAAAAATCGCCAGGGTTTTTAAACCGTCATTTTTGACAGGGTTGCCATCACGGTATGCAGAAAGCCCCGAATACCAGTGATAGCAACATTTCAACAAATGGCGAGTAGCCGGTGCCGAGATGATCGGCCCTCTGAAAGGAGCTCACCGGCAAGTTCTTTCTGCTGCAGAGAGACTAGGTGGTCCTCGCAGGTGTCCCGGGGCCCCACAAGGGTCCCTGGGTGGTTCCCACAGTTGTCCAGGAGCTTCAGGTGGTCCCTGTGGGGGTCCTCGGATGGTCCCTGTGTTCGTCCGTGGGTCCTCGGTTGGTGTCCGTGGGCTGGCCTGTGGTACCATTCCTGTATTTAAAAAAAAAAAAGAAATCATTGCCTACATTTCAATAAATACACCTCCCCCCCCCCCCACCAAACACATAAAGTACAGTAATGTGCAAAATAACTATTACCAGATATGGATAATAGATTATTTTTCTCACAGAACTAGAATTGAGCGCGTTTGAGAAGCTGGCGATAAGTGGCTTCTCTCCGTGCGTTTGGCGGTTTTATTTTTTGGTAAAAAAAAAAAACACAGCAATTTGTGCTCTTATCGCCAGCTTATCTAGGCTTACTGAATAGCAGTAGGTTTTTTGGCGATAAGGGGATTATCGCTGCTTATAGCATGAGGTCCTAAGTCTCCCACCTATCCAAGAAGCTTTTGGAACCAATGTCTTGATCTTCTGAGACTTTGTACTTTGATATATATATATATATATATATATATATATATTTATATATATACTGTATATGCCCCAGAAGAAGTCTAAACTCAGACAAAACTAGTAGGGTGAGGGTCTCTCAGTAGATCTCCCTATTTTCTGTTATATTCAGGACTTTTAACTGTCTTTCTATTTGCTGCCAAGCCTTATTTAAAGGCTATTGGGACTGTTACATCAATTTTGGAATTGAGCCCTGTGGCTAATCTCACCGAGTGAACAGAGCCAGCGGTATCCCAGTTTAGGGGAGTGATGTCACCATCAGAGGACCTGCGCAACTGCTGATTACAGCTGAGCAGTGAAGCTTCTGCGTCCGAGCACACAGACGGAGTGAGCGGTTCCTGAGATTATCAGCCCCTTTGATGCAGCGATCTGAAAGCATTTTACTGATATGCCTGTAATTTCTGCTACATTGTAAGTAGCCTCTGTTGCTTGCGCAATAATTTTATTCATAAACGTACTTCACCATATTGGTATCTTTTTCATCTATAGGTACATCTCGTTGTGGAATTCAAATATAGGACTTGTTCACATATATATCCTTCAGGTGTTGTTATCCATGCACCTGTGTCTCTGATTTGCGCCTTTTGTACTATATATATATATATATATAATAATAATATATATATAAATAATAATAATAATATTTATATATATATATAATAATAATAAAATATATATATATAAATAAAACGTTACCATCCAGCAGGGCAGCAGAAGAGCAAAGAGAGACAGCACTCAGAGGTAAGTCAGCACAAAAATCCGACGTTTCTCTCCCCATAGGGATCTTCTTCCTGGGGATCGAAATGTCGGATTTTTTTGTCTGTTTCAATACATTATTTTGCTGACTTACCTCTGAGTGCTGCCGCCCTGCTGGATGGTAACGTACTCTTTACATTATTTCTGGGACTAGCACCAGGCCTTTCTGGATATCTACATTGGAGTGCCTGCTGCTTTTTTACACACACACACACACACACACACACACACACACACACACACACACACACACACACACACACACACACACACACGTACACACACAGAGAAACAAATACCTTATTTCAGCGGTGCGCAAACTGGGGGGCGCGGGCTATTGCAGAGGCCCCGCGTTCTTCCCCAAGGCATTTAATTTAATGCCGGGGGATCGCGTGAGGCATCTGCAGCACTCCACTTACCTTGATTCTGCCGGCTGTGTGATGCATCGCCATGGCAAAGCAGTGTCAAATGATGCCGAGGGGTCATGCGTGACATAACATGACCCCCGCACGCCGGAAAGCAAAGTAGGGGGGGCCGCGAGCACCATGGGGGAGGGGGAATCAGGCAGGGAGGACGCAGCGCGAATAGTTTGCGCACCCCTGCCTTATTTATACTGTTAATAAAATTTTCTTGTAGATATGCTGATTTGATCTTTCATATTTATTTTAGAGTTTTTGATTATTGCATGAAGATTTGTTAAGTCTGGAAAATCTAGTTTCTAAGAATTGAAAGTTTCTCCATTATGACTTCGCGCCTTGAGAAACCAGTCATTTTTAGATGGATATTTTATTCAAGAGAAGGGAGCGCAGGTGTGCACCGAAAAGAGAAAAGCACATGCACAAAAATAGTGTGATACGTTCTCAAAGTATAAATTGAGGGTGTGGTATCTGTAGATAATACTAACCTATTCCCCATTTCAAAATAGCATATCCAAATCTGTGGCAACCTTTAATACATACTGTATAATATAATAACCAGGAACTTCAGAGACTTCAGACATCTATGGTATCACCACCTCGGCGATTGTCAGTGTCCCACGTGACCCAGCCCAACTTCCGGTGGAAACTCCGGATGTCAGGAGATGGAAGGATGCGTCCTGCTCTGTTCCCCGGCTCTACGCGTTTCACCTCAAACGACTTCCTCAGGTGCCATGACTGACACACTTACAACGGTAACTGCAATCAGTGAATAGGAAAAAGGAAATTAGTCCATATCAATTTCCAACACAAACCATTTTTTAATGGACCTTAATTCTAAATACAGATAGCTTCCTGTTTCCAAGCATAATGCATCCATATATACAGTCCTTCTCATAAACAACAAGAATGATTAAAAATAGTTTGAGGGAGGCGGTTTTCAATTGTCTTTTTAATACTTCGCTGACCTACAGTAAACTGTGACATTCTAATTTCTCTGAAGCTTTTTGTTTTTCTATTTTAAAAATGTTTTGCACAAAGAACTGAATAGTTTTCATGTCTCCACTAGCGATGTAGAATACTGCCCCACTTTTAAAAGTTTCCATGATTTTGTAAGGAATTTGTGAAATGTTTGAGCCAAGGTTAATTGGTTGATTGTCAGGGTGAAAAGTGCAAATTTCCCATTTTATTTATGCAAATACTAGCACAATTGCACATCATTTGTCTATAGTAATCAGTATTTACCAACTTTTATTGGTGCTAGAAGGGGCTATCTAAGTAAGATATCCGTGGTTGGTGGTTTTTGGGGAAGTTTCATATCATTGCTCCATATTTTAAATCTCACCAAATTTGCAACCTTGCACAAAAGTTTCTCCCAGCTCCCTCTCCCCACAGAACTTTCATGACAATATATGATTAAAATAGGTTTATTAATAAACTAGCTATTGTCCTTAGGGATCACTGGAAGGTAGAAAAGTGCTGCTTTCCCATAAAACGTTGAAAACCAAAGTTGTCTCCATAGCCAGCAGCGCTATTCTGAGGAGGTAGATCTACTAACCAGTGGATATGTGGACCACGACGCAAAACTTTTCAGTGAGCTGTGCTACAAAACTAGCACAGGTGAAAAGAATTGAATTTGGAGGAGCATGCATAACTCTATAAATGCTCTGGGGAAAGCAATGAAGACCAAACTGAAATCACGTTCGGCTGACAGCGTGCACCAATTTAAGAGGTTGTCCTCCAACTATGTCACTAATTAGCAGATGATAGAGGGGATCTCACCAGCTCAGGTGGTTGGTGGACTGGCAAATACCGCTGACACTGACCTGAAGGAGGAGGAAGCTTCCAAATAATGTAAAATTAGTTACCACATTGCTATCCTGTGCTACAGTACAGCAACTAAATATTCCGCTCCCGTTCCCCCAGTCTTTTAAGCGAAACCGCCAGTAGAACACAGGGAAGAATCTCCCATCTCACTTCTCTGTCCAGGTTAAGGACATAGCGTGTGGGAGACTGAGGTCCGGATCAGACGCGACACACTGGAAGGTGACAGACGCAGAGAGTACCTTGACAGACACACGAGACGAGAATTTCTTCCCTGCGTTCTGTTGGCGGTTTCGTTTTAAAAGACTTAAATCAATGCTTAAGAGAGCTGGAAAATTGTGAGCACTTCGTAGTTACTTGAATTGGAGTTTTTAAAACCACATTTGACATATTGCGCTATTTGTCTTTATTATCTTTCATAACCTTCCCTGTGAGAGAACCACTTCGGTGACTTCTGACAAAGAAGAGGATTCACCTAAATGAATCAATGTTCTAGACCAGGGGAGCGCAAACTTTCCCTGCTGCACCCACTCCCCTGCTTGCCCCCCTGTTTTAGGCACCACATGTGACTGCTTTACTTGCTGTACTACAGTATCTATACAGAAATTATAGAAATGTTTGCAAATCCAATACACTTGATGTATCTCTCTTTTTCTCTTTATTTTTTGCTTTTCTTACCTGTTTTTTCCCCCCATGTACCATCTTGCCTAGAAAAATGTCTACAGGAGGATTTCCCTTTCAACCTAGATACTTGGTCATCACAGAGTTATCAGATTAAATAATTGTCTAACAAAAACCAAATGTTTAAATAATTTCATTTGTGGGAGGCACCTTGTCGATGGGGTTAGGGATTTTTCTTTTTAAATTAACCACGTCAGAAATATAGTGGACAAGCGCACAAAAATGAATGAATGATTACATTTATGACATTTTAATCTAAACCAAGAATACATTTGAAAACAAAAAGTAGTATCAAAAACAATTCATTATGCTACACTTTTGACCTGCTATTGTAAGGATTGGGCTTCGGTCCCGCCCCCGTGATGCGTCCCGTGACGAGACGGGTGACACGTCTCACACGCAAGCTACGCGCAAGCTTCCGCAACGTGCCTCGTGACACCACGGAGAAGCTCCCTCGTGCACAAGCACCTACACGCCAGCATCGCTTTACCAGGGACAGCAGAGGGTTAATGCTATCTCCAATTACCCCACACCCGCGGTACACTCCGCCCCTGCTTACCAGTGGACAGAATATGTCTAATCACTCATTGCTCATAGCCTGGTGCAGTCCTGCGATTGGCTGTCACTTCCTTATATGCTCAGCCATCCCTCTTCGAAGTTGGCTGAGCATAGCCATAGCTTTGTGACAAAGTGCTTGCCTCAAAGTACCTGCTGCTTTTTCTTGCCTTGTGCATTCTGCCTGATACTCTTTTGCAGTACTTGACCCTTGCTTGTACCTGTACCTCTGCCTTCTCTGACCCTTGACCTCGGCTTGTATTTCAACTCCCACCTTCTATACTCCTGGACCCCGGCTACGTACAACGACCATCCGACTTCTCCAACCGGACCAGACCACGGCAATTACCATGACCATTCTAACCTCATCTACTCTGACCCGGCTACGACTCTACACTCCGGACACGGTTACAGGTTGGTGTATTCTAACATCCCTACCTCAGCCTTGCGGTCCTGTCCTGTATGTGGTGAGCACCCGTTACAGTATGCTCAGCCCCACAAAAATGGACCCCGCTGGGGTGGGTCGTGTCTTGAACCTGCACTCTGACATGTTTGCCAAATTGGAGAAATATCTTGACCAGAATAGTCAGCGTATGGACCAACTCCAACTGACAGTTCAAACTTTTACAGAACAGGCAAAACGTATCCCCGTGGATTCTGTTCCCTCAGTGGTGCTTGCTCCCGCAACCGTTCTCATGAATGCAGCCTCCGGACCACCGACTTCCTACACCCAACCACTATGGCGGCAAACCGCTCGGTTGCTGCGGATTTCTCAACCAATGTTTCATACAGTTCGAATTGATGCCCTCCCGTTGTTTGTCCCAGCGATCCAAGGTGGCCTATATCATCTCCCTGCTCGTTGATGCCTTGACGTGGTCTTCACCCATCTGGGAACAAAGGCCAGACCTCACCTGCGACATAGCCCACTTCACCAAAGAGTTCCACCGAGTATTCGACACACCCAGACGCAAGGTAACAGCTGCTTCATCTCTCTTTCATATAACCCAAGGCAGTCGTCCCGTGGCCTGGTGTGCAGTTGAATTTCGGACCATAGCCGCTGAAACTGGCTGGAACGATGAAGCATTGGCAGCAGCATTCTGGCAAGGTCTGTCCGGGAACCTTAAGGATGAACTTGCCGCTTTGGAATGTCCCTCGGAATTAGAGGAACTCATCGGCCTATGCATCCGGGTGGATCTCAGGTTATAGGAGAGAAAAGCAGAAAGAAATCGGCATAAGCAAGGTATGCAATCTCTCCACGACAATTACAGAGGGGCATTTAACCCTCCTCTTACGGATCTGGAGGAACCCATGCAGCTCGGAGGCAACAAACTATCCCCTGGTGAGAAACAACGCAGACGCAACACTGGACTCTGTCTTTATTGCGACATTGTCGGACACCAGGTAATCAATGGCCTGTCCCTATAACTCGGGAAACGCCAATGTCCAAGTGAGAGCTGGGAGGATCACACTGGGAACATTATCTGCCTCCTCTCCCAAGATGCCAACTATGCTTTTGATACCCATTACTCTTACCAGTGACACCTTCAAGGCCTCCACTCAGGCCTTTCTGGACTCTGGGTCAGGTGGGAATTTCATTGAACAGGGATTCGCAGAGAAAAATAAAATCCCTTTGGTACGCAAAAGTCCAGTAGGCCTGGAGACTTTTGACGGCCGGCCCTTACAACCCGCCTTTATTTCTCTTCAAACTGTTCCTTTTCAGTTGCACACAGGAGAACTTCTTACTGAAAGTATCCAATTGGACGTCATTCACATGCCTACTGTTGACGTCATCCTGGGACTCCCGTGGCTTCAATTGCATAACCCTCGGATAGATAGGACAGAAGCACACCCTTTCCAATGGAGTCCTCACTTCCTACAGAACTGCTCTGTGCCGTCCAAAGGCCTATGCAGGGTTTCAGTACCTGAACAGGTAACTTCTCATCTACCCACTATCTACTCTGAATTTCAGGACGTATTCAACAAGACCCAGTACGAGGTTTTACCACCCCACCGGTCATTCGACTGTCCCATCGATCTACTGCCCAGTTCAGCGCCTCCATGAAGATGTTCCTTCCCACTGTCACCTCCAGAGACCAAGGTCATGAAAGTGTTACGCCGGTGCTGCCCGCAGACCAGACCCATCCCCTGTGCTGAAGAGGAGGTAGGAATACACGAACCCGCAGCAAAGGGAAAATGTCCGGAGTATGGTATTAAGCGTTGCCAGGCCAGATGTAAGTAACGTAGACAATACTTGCTGGTACCGGGTATAGGAGTAGAATAGTGATTGCCTTGCCGAGATCAGGGAGCGGAGAGATGAGGAAGGTTGAAGTCCAAGCCGTGATCGTGGGATGCCAGAGTATACTTAGTCCAAGGAGAGCCGAAGTCGAGAGCCAAAGGGGGTAGTCGTACGAGTCATATCAAAACCTGTAGTAACCGAGAGTAGTAACCGAGAGTACACCAAACACTTCCATACAGAGACTAGGTGTGGCTGATACAACCCAGGTGAGCACTGGTAGCACTCTGAATACACCCGTGCGGTGTACGGGGGCGGAGCCTCACAGCAGGAGTGGAAGTAGAAGAGTGGATGCTGGGCGTGCGCTCTGTAAGCTGTGTGTGCACGCGACCAGCATTGGAGGAGGACAAACGTGTGCGCGCGGGACGGAGAAGCTGACGGCCCGTGGAGGCAGGTAAGCGGAGGTTGCGCTGCGCGCCCTGAGTTTCCCTGAGGGTAGTCTTTGTGTTGCGCGGACGGTGCTGAGAAATCAGATTCCTAACAGAAAGAATACATCCAAGAGAATCAACAAAGGGGATTTATCTGGAAGTCCTCGTCCCCTGCAGGTGTGGGTTTTTTCTTTGTAAAGAATAAGGATGGATCTCTCAGACCATGCATTGATTATTGAGGTCTTAATAAAATCACGATCAAGAACCGGTACCCATTACCCCTCATTACCAAACTCTTCGACAGACTCCAGGGTTCCACCATTTTCATCAAGTTAGACTTACGAGGAGCTTTCAATCTGGTAAGAATTCGACAGGGGGATTAGTGGACAACAGCGTTTAACACCCCGGATGGACTTTACGAATATCTTGTCATGCATTCGGTCTTTGTATCGCCCCTGCGGTATTCCAGGACTTTGTCAATTAGGTTTTTAGGCACCGGACGGACACCTTTCTTCAGTAGGTGGTACCGGGGGCTGGAGCCCCTGGCAGGTACCACAGACAACAAGTGCACCAACAGTCACCTTACTGTGGGCAGCAATGTCACACACACTTGGGGTGAGTTGTGGCTCCTGTGGATACTGGGTGTGTAGGTGCCCAGGGCATCTCAGCACATTAGGGGGAAACCTCACCAGGGTGGGGATTAGGTGGTTGGACAGTGGGATACTGTGTGGGCTGCAAGGCCTACTTGTTATGCATACTGTGTGGGTATAAGAGCTGAGTTCAGTAAACCTGCTATATTATACCAGTGTGTGTGCTCATTGTATTGAGTCTTGTATTGGGTCAGACTGCATCTCACCCACCCCAGCCTACATCTGCGTTGCCCCAAAGGCGCACAGCCTGATGGGGCCCCCCCAAGAACTGCTCCCCTCTGCACAGGACCAGCGTGCTAAGGGTTAACATGTGCTTGTTCTTTGTGGAATCGGCAACCCCACCCACTGGAATGTTAATGAGCCAAGGGGACACAAAGAAAGATCTTTTTGTTCACAGATGCATCAGACTCCATCTCATCCACCCCAGCCTACATCTGCGTGGCCCCAAAGGCGCACAGCCTTTGGCGCAGCCGAAGGGGAGCCAAAGGGTGTGAGCCGTTTGCTGATGTTGGTTGATGTTAAAGTGATGTTAAAGCTGCTCTTTTTCTATCTGAAACTCATAAGCCCTTTATCCCCTGTACCCAATTTTCCAACTCTATCTGTCCATGAAATGTCTGTGAATTCACTGTATAACCCTGTTTTTTTAATGTAACCATGTATTTTGTATAACTCTGTGCCCAGGACATACTTGAAAACGAGAGGTATCTCTCAATGTATTACTTCCTGGTAAAACATTTTTATAATTAAATAAATAAAGGGGCTATCCGGCACTGCAAGGATCTTTTACAGGTGGAAGCGCTATCACCGGAATGAACCAGATACACCCCAGGCTCCAAGCAGCTGAGGTTTGGGCCTCCTGTGAGCCAGCAGGTAAAATGCACCACATTACACTCAGTAGCAGTCTCATCTCCCAGAGGGTGGGGGAAACAGTGCTACAACTGTATGCAATTATCAATGTGATATAATGTTTATATTTCATGTAGAACATGACGTAGATCAGTCCTGCGTGTATGTAGTGTGAATAGTAGAATATGGTGTGACCATGTGTGTTGATTGTTAGACGTTAACCATGTGGGTGGTGGGGGTTGGTAATTAGATTACAATGACTGTAGGAATTGTTTAGGCCAAGAAAGGATGGGCTGAGTTTGTAATGAATAGCTTCTATTCAAACATTTATAGCATGATCTTAATACAGAGTTGAATGTATATACAGTATAGTATACAACATCCAGAAATTATCCAGCAAGGCATGGATATTGTAAGGATGCCCTGTACGGTGATGTAAGATAAGAAAGTCTATAACTAAGGTGCTGTCATTTCCCAAGATTTCTGATCAGCCACATGAACTATTACATGCTAAACAACCTGTTTAAGATTTGAGATTTCTATTGTATTAACATTTAAACATATGTTAAAATTGTTGCACATTGTTTGGTAAAAATTTTGTTCAATAACGAAATGTATATGATCTGACTCAAATCAAGCTGCTCTAGTTGTAAGTACTGTTTTAATGGGAAAGTAATGGCTGTATTAATTGTACACTGGAGAGCTGCCTTTTTAATGCTACGTGAATCTTATAGTTCACATAAATGGCAGCTTCTTTAAGGGCCAAGTTTAGCTGTGACTTAACTAGCGCATTGGGAAATAGCTGTGCTAACTTTAACGGAGCTCTGTGATATGTGATATTAGGGGGAATGATTATTTTGCATGTACCATCTACAGGAGTTTGTATTTTTGTCTAGCAGTTAACTAGCCCTTCTACTTTTGGAGCTAATTTCTCAGTGCCCTCCTAATTATTCTGGTCTCCAGCAATGAATAAAATGTGCTTTTTCTGTAGAGCTTTGACATTTACCTTTTTGAAATTAAATACCAAATTCAATCAACACGAAATAGACTTTGATCAAATCCTCCCTTACAAATTATAATGCTGGTTACAACACTCCTGCACATAAATATCTTCTATTTCCGTTGGTTAGAGGGGAATTGGCTCACAGATGGCAGAAAGATTAAATATTTTTTTTTTAATTCTTCAAGAAGCAAGAAAACAAAATTCCTTTCCCAGCATAATGGGCTGAAAAGCCTAAGCAGGACATTCTTAAGATGCATTGTTGAGTTTGTTGTATGGTTTGGACTTTTTCCAGTTACATTTTGGATAAGGGAGGGGGAGTAAGACTGTTCTAAAATATAACTCAAGGGCACCACCAGAACAAGATATGTATTAGGACTAGTTCCATGTTGTTGCCAGTATGGTAAGCTCCCTGAGGTTGTGTTACCATAAAGGTAACGTTAAGCACATTATTGCCTAAAACTAAGGGATCCTTTTGCTGATGGTATATACAGCACATTATTACCAATACAATACCAGGGCACGTGCACATCAACAAATCATACATAGTACCACTTTTTTGGTGCATTAATTTGTAGTCCTATTTTATGTCATTTCCTTCCCTGATCTCTGCAGTAGAAATGGGTGATTTTTTTTTTACGAATTTGGATCCGCAGCGGATGGGCCAGTTCCTTTGGTCAGTGGATTTCAGCGGATCAATGTCGAAAAGGGCGGTTCACGTTTTGCATTTTTTAAACTCCAGATTCCGCAACGCCTGGATGAATTCGTACAATCCAATCCGCGAATTCAGCAATCTGTCGGCATATTCTTAAGAACCCATCCACGGGTTGTATCTAATTGTGGATTTTGATGAATCCGCGCGGATTGAAACCAGCCAAATCCGATTGTGTATTTTACACCGAGTAACGGATTTTGGGGGTAACATCAGCGAAAGTCCGGGAAACAGATTTGGGCGGATTCGCCCATCAGTACTCAACAGTATGTGCGAACTTAAACCTTGTTCTAATATGTAAATAATCAAAAGTACAATGTATTCAGAAGAACAATATGACTTGCACGACCATCGTCGTAGTGAACAATCTTGCTACTACTCAATATTACTCACAGATTTATTCATAGTAATAACCCGGATGTCATTGCAACGTGAAATCACTCAAACCCCACCAGATGACACAGAAAGACAGCAGATGATAAATGCTTTAGGTTTTTGTCTGTTTTTTTTATTAGGTAGCATCAGGGTGCTATTTTCTATCTAAAAGAATCAAATACTAAATCACAGGGCAAGATTTAGCATAACTTCACTTCTCGTTACCAAACACAAAGTATTTCTAAATTATATAATGTATGTGTTTACATGTGAGTAAGAAGATCTAAATGCATTTACATAGGTTACTGAGGTAGTAAAATGTATCTAGCATTAGAGTTGTAGTCATATTGTAACTGTCTATTGATCCAAGGTACAGTAACAGAGAATGACCAGGTGTTTCTACATGGTAAATTGACAGGATATAAAGCCTTTAATTGTGTAGGTGGAAGCAATTCTAAAGCATCCAGGCTTTCATTGTGTATTTGGAACAAATCAAACCACTTCCCTCCCTTTCTTTTACAAAACCTATTAAAAAAAAAAAAAAACCTAATCAAAGGCCAGCAAAACGAAAGCACACATTTAGACCCAAAACACCAGTGAAAGAGCTCACCCTTAGAAATAATGGACCCTTCCGCATACAGAAGATTTCCTATTCCACTGGGACTGGCTTGGCGAGTAAAGGCAATAACAATGACTAGAGCGGGGAAGTATGGTTCAAATCCTGCTGACTATCCTGGTGACAAACTGGAAGCCTGCTGGAGCAGGGATTGTACCTGTGAAATTATTTGTACAGCTGTGCATAGCAGTCGCTAAATTGTAATTGTAAAGCGATTGGAGTCCCACTGGGAGAAAAGTTCTGTATAAAATCAAGTTATCATTACATCCACTAATCTGTATCAAATGTTAGAAACTCCTTTTGTATATTTGATTTATTAGCCAGATTTACATCAATTTAAACCTGCCACAGTTTACTGGAGAAAAAAGATACAAATGGGACAGCATAGAAGATAGTATTAAAGCTGCAGTTCAGTCTTTTTTTTTTATTTTATTTTTACATTTATTTTTTTACTTCAATAGTTTCATGTGTGCAATCTCTAATTACCTAAAGAACAGTATAGCTGCAGCTCAATTCATTTTCCATGTATTGATAGGTCGAAATTTGGTGACATATTAAAAGCTGGCATTTGTTTATAATCTGCTTGACTGGCAGTGGAAGCTCATGAATATTCATGAGCACACCTGCACTGACAAGTGCTAGAGGGAGGGCAGTGCTGACAAAGGGGTGTGCCAGGGCTTGTGACAGGACATGAAGGGGCAGTGCCTTAGCAAATGGCTGTTAAAATAGAATACAAGAAAATTGGTCTTTCAAAGTTGTTTTTTTAAAAACAGAAAATGCTAAAAGTATTTTTTCTTACTACAGAATTGATTTATTAAAAAAAACAAACATGCAGGATATTGACTGAACTGCAGCTTTAATGAGAGTGGTGACTAGTTGTGATGGAGGAAGCACACAGGAGTCTGATATCTAAGCAAAACTTACTCTGTATTTATTACATCAGCAGAGCAGGTACAAACGTAACATCTCAGGACACAATGGCCCTTTCCTCAGACCACACACCTCTGCAAACAATGAACAGGGGCACATATATATATATATATATATATATATATATATATATATATATATATATATATATATATATATATATATATATATATATATATATATACCCCTAAGGGTCTCATTACTCACCAATTCCCACCATAACTGAGATTGGTACAAGAAGACCAAAAGGACAAAGTCAGGCTTTAACCATCTTTTTCTGAATCACATATAATGTCAGCCAGAGGAGAGCAATTGATGCTGAAAAGGAATAAGGTGTATCTGCTTAATTGCTTACATTGTGGTGCACCACGAAATATTACAATTTCATATACATGTTGGTATAAAGTGAACAATTATCCACACATTGTTCAAAGATACTAAATAAAACATAGGCAACCAGGAAAAATCACAGATTCTATAGCCACTGTGCTATCAGAGGGTGCCCAAGTTGGAAAATTGAACTATGGAGATGCTGTAGTCATAAAGAAACAATCCATAGCAGTCGTGGATCGGGACCACAGTGGATATAAACTGTGTCCCTAAATGATCCACCCGCAAATTTGGGGATTTAAAGCTGAAGCTGACCTTACCCCAAGAACCAAATAAGTTCTGGCCTTTCATTCAGGCCCATAGGGGCTACAGTATCCACTATATAGGTCCACTTGGCTTCTTTCTGCAGCAAGATTTTCTTTCTATCTCCACTTCACTGTAATGTTTCACATGATCAATAACCTGATATCTCAACTGTGCTGAGTGGTGGCCCATGAGCCTACAATTACGTGCTACAGAGGTATCAGACAGGATATTCTTAATATTTCCTTTATGCTGGGCAACCCTTTCTTTCTAGCTGATAATAGTCTTCCCCACGTATACAAGGCCACATGGGCACTTTAGGTGATGCACAATTTAAGTACTGAGGCAAGTATAGAAGCCACTAGTCTTAGTTTCTCTGGAGATGCATATACTATTAACATCATTAACAAACACCAAAAGGAATTCATGATATCACGACACCCAATAACTCCTGTTCTCTATATACTACCAAAAATACACAAAAAAATGGGCAAACCACAAGGCAGACCCATAGTGGCAGAAACAAATGCAGTCTTCCAACCTTTAGCTATCTTTGTGGACAAATTATTACAACCACTAGTACAATCCACACATACACGTGTGTAACTGTTACCCATGTACAGTACTATGTAATCATTACACTCTACCCCGTGTTATTCATGCTTTGACAACACTGAAATGTTCTTCTGTCTTGCCCATAAAGCGTATTTGATTTGACTAGAATAAATAGGCATGGCAATAAATGAATGAAAGGGACAATGAGACACAGGACCATACATCCACCAGCAGTTTGCAAGGGGGGTGCTGGAGGGGGTCTAATTGTAAAATTCACAGAGAGACAGGTAGAAACTTTAAAAACATTTATGGTAGTAGGTTAAAAACCCATATCAGCCTTAAGTCCTCTTGTTTTAGTGTCAACGTGTATTATCCTTTTGAGTTAAAATGTTTTCCGTTCTTGAGTATTTTTAAACATTCCATTGAGGATTTGGATTTAAGAATCCCAAGTGCCAAACCTTCACTACCCCAAGTGCCAACCTTCACCATGTCCCGCTCTAATTTTAGGGGTCCAGAACATTTTAGGGTAAAATTACTTTTGCAGGAGACCTGTCTCAGCTACCTCTTTGGCCCCACATAAATGCCTGATGAATTCCCGGCCTTGTCATAACACCTTGTCATATTTCCTTACAGTAGAGATCCTGTGGCTGACCAGAGGCCCTGGAATGTATCTAAATAGTTCAAGATGGAAGTGCACTTTGTGTGCTATGTAATAAAGTAGAATTACTTTCATCCTCACACTGGAATGCTGTTTCCACATGTATAATTTGTAGACCTTAAAGTCTGCATTACATGTAAGGCTTAGTCCATAGACACTGAAGCCGTGCGGAGGCGCGCTGAGGCTGAGGGAAAGCAGTGCTTTCCCTTGCCTTAGAGCGCGCGCCGTCCGTGGGCGTGTCTGGAGGGCGGGTCAGTGACGTCATGGAGCTGGTTCGCCGTCATTGGGCGAACCGCTCACGTGACCGGCCCTGTGCTCCCGTGAGCACCGAAACATTTGGTAAGACACGCAAGCTTCCTCGAGCCCCTGCTAAAGTCGCTCTCATTGCGGCTGCAGGGGCTCACTGGTAAGCATGCGCGCGCCTCAACACGGGTCAGCGCCGCTCCCTACACCATGTCCGAGGCCTTATGTTGGCGAGTCTAGTTGTGTATCAACAGTTCAACATAAGAGAGGGCAAAAAATGAATGTAAACAATGTATCAGGTTAATGGATTTTGCTACGAAGATTTAATCACCCTCAATGTAATAATGTTACTACTTTATATTCTGTGAAAAATAAATGTGTTTTACATTTCTGGTCTACTGAATTCAAGCATATTAGTGTTATGTCTGTTTGACTCAGCATTAGGGTTATTTGTTTGACTAATGATAGCATCATAATTAATATAGAATCAGTGGACAACAATTCACCTCTAGTTTTGAGGACTAAAACAGTCTTATCAGCCCTGTGCGCGAAACATGTCAGAGCGTCTTTAGGAACTCTGCCCTATGTTCTTTTAATCAATAAACCATTCTAAAGAAGACCTTTGTGTTCTGTGATGCACTGGTGGGCTGTGCTCCGGTTCTCTTCATTGTTCCAGATTATCACCAAAAGATATTGAATACAGATTGTAAAAATTATCCAAAGCTTTTGTTTACCATTACATTTTTTTTAATATAATGTAAAAAATACTGATACTTCTTTGGTGTTTTTACTATGACCCAATCAGCTATATTTAACCTATTAAACATGTCACTGCCACTAGTCCACTTTCATCCTGGGTGGGACGGCTGCCCCTTAAGATATGGCAGTAAATGAAATAAATATGATAAACGAATATATAACATTAATTGAGTAATGTGGATCCATCTACATCTTTATCAACTATTCCACAAATTCCTCCAGTGCCTTGTTAGCATTGTAGCTAAATACATTTTTGTTTTATTTATTTTATATATCACTATTATTAGCTTTGCCAGTGTAAAGATCAGAATTGGTGGTGTTACACAATACAGTACAGTATAATTATTCACTTGGCAAGGAGCTCACATTCTAATTTGTTATCAATATAAGAAAGCATGACTAGACCAAGTTCAGAAAGCATGATCCTAATCGTTTGGATCATATTTTGGATAGAACACTTTCCTTTTTTTTTTTTTTTTTTTACCGCTGTTGTGAAAAACCGCAAAAAAAAAGGATCTATAATTAAACATTTTGTATATTTATGAATTTTAAAATATCTGAAAACCTCTAGTAAATCTCTATCAAACCTCATGAGTTTTCCCTAGAGTAGAAACCCAAATCCTTCCAATGTCACTAGCACAGAACCTCCTTTTGTCCCTTTACTCCTTAGGGGCCTGCAAAATTTTGACAGTAAATAAAGACTTGCAATGCATGGTTAGTAAAACGCAAATTAGAAATGTCTCTTAATATACAGTCAGCTAGCAGGAATCTGTACACAGGCACAAGCTGCAAGGCATTCTGGGTAAAGTGGGTAGCACAGTTACAAATACAATGGCATTCCAAAGGGATAAGATAGGATCTGCTCTTTGAGCGTGTATGATATCAGCCGCACACTACACATTAGCTTTCACTTGCCATCATATTTTACAACATTTCCCCACGAACAAAAAGTTAATTCTCCAGTGAACAGAGGCCATTTGTTCTCATCTCATATTTTCTTTCAGGAGGGCACTTTGAGCCCGTTTTGTTTACTGCAACTTTTTGAGTTGGATTCAATGAAAGAAAATAAAGCACAAATAGACCCCCCCCCCCCTAAAATTGTGTGCAAGATGCGCGTCTGTTCAGTATCTTCCAGAGCCAGAAGCTGTCCTATGACAGAAGACAGCTTAGAAAATATAGCCCCTTATGTGATCTGCTCATCAAGTTTTAGGTGACCTTGTTTACAAACTGAGTAATCATTTTAAACGGTTTATACTGTAGTTATCAGACTAACAAGTACACCAGATCTATCCCAATAGGAATGCAATTGTTATGGTCTTGCTTTGTGCTAGGGCAGAGCACGGTTATGGAGCATGGTGACATTGGTGGATCGTATATGCATTCTAACACTGTGGTCTCACGAACTTGGACATATACAGGACTTCGGAGTAGATGTGTAAACAGGATCTGTGCAGGGCCTACAGCCCCTTGCCCTCCATCGGAATTAAATAAACAATGCTTTTTTTTAGGGAAACAAGGCCACAGCGTTATTAAATTATGTCAATAACCAGATGACCCTGTCAGGCTCCACTTCACAGTTATTTTGCCCACGGTATTGCCATATCTAGTGATCCACTCTGCTACTGGAACTCTGGAACAGCAGATAATTTATTGATAATGGGATGCACTCCAAAAACTGAATAGCCATGAAGTATGGCAAAGCACCTGAACCTGATGACATTCACCCAAGAGTTCTTAAGTAGCCAAGTTCAGTAATAGCCAAACCATTACTATTCAATATTAAAGGACTCCATTTCCACAAGCTCAGTACAATATTGGCGTAAAGCAGATATGGTGCCTATATTTAAAAAGGGAGCTACAGTAGATCACAACCAGGGAATTACAGACCTGTAAGCCTGATTTCAATAGTGGGGAAACTACTTGAAGGGTTAATACAGGATAATATTCAGGAATACCTAATGGAAAACAAAATTAGTAATAATCAGTATGGATTTATGAAGGATAGGTCGTGCCAAACTAACCTTATTATAAGTTTCTTTGAGGCGGTAATTAAGAATTTTGATCAAGGTAATGCAGTTGGTAATTTTGCAAAGACTTTTGATACGGTTACAGACAAGAGGTTAGTGTACAAAATAAAGGAAATTGGTCTCGGTAAAAATATTTGCTTCTGGATTGAAAACTGGTTGAAGGATAGACAACAAAGTTGTCATAAATTTAACTTTTTTAGGTTGGGCTAAAGCTGTAAGTGGATTGGTATTTGGACCCCTGCTTTTTAATGTGTTTATTAATGACCTTGAGGTTGGTGTAGACCAATATCTCCATCTTTGTGTAAGGAATCCGATCCTGGCTTTGATTCTAGTCTTGCAGATCTCTGCAGTTACAGTCTCCCTCTAACAATCAATGGCACATGTGCTGCCTCTCACTGCTGCCCTAAACCGTGCTCGTCATTGGAGGAATTCTCACACACCTCCCTCCTGTGATTGGATCTCCGCCCTTTATATACTAGGTTTTAGCACTGACCCAGTGCCGAGCATAATCCTTCTCTGGACATTACTGTGTCTCGTTTTGTGTACTAATCTTTCTAGTTCTCGTTATTAGTTCCCAGAGGCCTGCTGCTACTCTGCACGCAGAGTCCTGAATTCCTGTGTTCCAGAGTCCTGCTGTTACTCTCTACACAGAGGCCGGTCTTCCAGTGTTCCAGAGGCCTGCTGTTACTCTCTATGCAGAGGCCTGTCTTCCAGTGTTCCAGAGGCCTGCTGTTACTCTCCATGCAGAGGCCTGAGTTCCTGTGTTCCTGAGGTTTGCTGCTACACTCCACACAGAGGCCTGTCCCGGACTCCTATGCTGAAGCATTGGTTTGCCAGCACGTGTTCCTGGTACCTGCTGCATTCTCCCCTAGCAGAGGTTACCTTTCCTTTCCTGAGGCCTGCTGCTACTCTCCATGCGGAGGCCTGTTTTGGACCCCTGTGCTGAAGCGCTGCCCTGCGGTGTTCCTCGGCTAGCCTTCTGTCTTCTCATACAGACACCGGCGTCATGGGCCAAAGCCACCCCTCGCACAGAGGTCACTCCCGTGCTCATGCTCCTATGCTTAAGCGGGGACTTCCTGTCTACCGTTGCCGAACTCCTGCTTGAATAACGATGATGCTGCCTTCTCCAATAGTGACCATGCTATGTACGACTATGGATTTTGCACTTCGGATCAGTCTGCGCGGACTAAGGTCGGTGATTATAATACCCCACCTCAGCCCCGTGGTCCGGTCTCGGTTTGTGGCGAGCACAATCGTAACACTTTGCTGATACTAAATTGTGTAAGGTAGTAGAATCAGAGCAGGATGCAATTTCTCTCCAGAAGGACATGGATAGACTGGAAACTTGGGCAGGTAAATGGCAGATGAGGTTTATACAGATAAATGTAAGGTTATGGATTTCGGAAACAAGAATAAACAACTGAGTTACAAATTACATGGGGCAAAATTAGGTCAATCCTTGATAGAAAAGAATTTAGGAGTGTTTGTAGACAGCAGGCTTAGTAATAGTGCCCAATGTCATACAGTTGCTCAAAGGCAAACAAGATCTTATCTTGTTTTAAACAGGGTATGGATGGAAAGGATGGAAACAATTATGCTACTGTATAAAGCATTAGAAAGACCACACCTTGAATATCGACTACAGTTTTGGGCACCACTCCATTAAAAAAAAAAAAAAAAAAAAAAAAAAACCACAGTAAAGTGATAGACAAAGTGCAGAGAAGAGCCACCAAATGAATAAAGGGGATGGATAATCTGATTTATGAGGAGAGGCTATCTAAATTAGATTTGTTTACATTAGAAAAGAGATGTCTAAGAGGGGTATGATAACTATATACAAATATGTTTGGAGTCAATACCAGGAGCATTCAAAAGCTAATTATCCCAAGGCCAATACAAATGACACAGGGTCATCCCTTAAGGTTAAAGGACATGAGATTTCACCAATGGTTCTTTACAGTAAGGGCAGTTCCAATGTGGATTTCCTTGCCCACAGAGACTGATGGCAGATAGAAAAGATATCTGTAAAAAAAAAAGTAAGATCTTTTTAGAAATCAAAGGTGTACACTACTATACTAAATAAGTAAACATGGGAAAGATGTTGATCCAGGGAGAAATCTTATTTCCAATATTTGGAGTCAAGAAGGAATTTATGTCCCCTCTTATGAGATATCACTAAATAATGTTTCACTGGTGGTTTTATTTGTCTTCCTCTGTATCAATATACTGTAAATATAGGATAGTTATCTGTCATTTAAATTTAACTTAGATTTAACTTTATGGACATTGCACCAGCCTACAGTATGCCAATCTCTATATGGCCAACTTTGAGAGTACCCATATCTTTGCATCAGCACATTATAAACATATGCAATACAATCTACGCTACATTGATGACATATTTTTGTGGAAGGGCACAGAGGAAGAATTGGTCACTTATTTTGACTATCCAAGTGCATTAGACACAACAGTATGGTTTACCAATACACGGAGTATGACACAGCTCTCCTTTTTAGATGTCCTTATCAGTCAGACAGCAGGGGTCCTACATAATACAGACGTATTAAGGAAGACAATGGACAGAATTCAAAACTTAGGGCTGACAGCTACCATTCAGGAGCCCTAGTTGAGTCACTTCCTTTCTCGAAGAAAATTCGGGTTTCAAGTATCACCAGTAGATCAGAGAGACTAGGTCCTGCCATATTAGATCTTAAAAAACGTTTTTGGCAAGAGGTTACATTGACTCGACCCTGGATGAGGCATTCAAACGTGATGTTCCTCCAATTAGGGGTGAAAGAATTAAATCAGGGAGACTAGTGTTTCTTTTGACTTACAATTGAGAGAGAAACCCAAAATTAATAAGCATTGGCACATTTTAAAACATGATCAGATCCTGTCGGACGCCTGTCAAGAACCCCTATGTTGGCATTTAGGAGAGGGAAAAATATCTGATGCATTAATAAAATCTGATGATAAGAAATTTTATTCTACAAACCATTTTTTAAGTTAGGGAAAATTCAGAAAACTTTACATGCTGTTCCTTTCATAACAGTCCCTGCACTGGAGATGTATTCTGTCACCAACACAGGATAACTTGCAGAATTACATCTGTAGTCTATTTCATTAAGTGCACCTGCGGTTTGCTATATATCGCTAAGACAACAAGAATGTTTAAGCAGCATTTTATAGAACACAAGTGTAATTAAGAAAGGTACAGTACCAACCCGACCATCTTGGTACAACACTGTTCAACATAAGCATTCCATAGCAGCCATGAGAAATATGGGCATAGAAATAGTTCCTTTGGGTAGGGGTGACCTGGATAAGGACACCGTATTAAGATGTGAAGCTTATTGGATACATTATCTGCTTACTAGCAATGGTGCTGGACTTAATGAGCAGCTCAATTTGAAGGGCTTTCTCGACAGGCGTTCATTTTTATTTTTCAGTAGTAGATCAATACCCTGACACCTCTGTCATCTCCTCCACCCTTTGATAGTATGGAAGTCTTAATATTGATCCAGAACTTATTAAAGCTCCTGCTGGTTCCATTTCAGTGTTACTTCCTTTTGTGTTGGTCTTTAATGTTTTATGTTAGTTTGTCTTTGTTGATAATGTTTTTGTATTTTTGGGTTCTTTTTGTTACAGTTCTTGTTCATTTGTATGTACTGTTTAATTAGGTGAAGTAAGGGAAATGAATCGCTGATGGGTGCTCAAATAGCAAACAGTGTAGCTGTGGATCTTGTATATAAACAAATTAGTCTCACATAAAAGTATACTTGTGGTATAGAACAGTTCTTGAGGCCAAATCTCCAGCAAATGAATCCAATAGCCAGTGTTGTGTGGTGTATCGAATCAATGCATAATCACCTTTACGCTGCCCGGAGCCCAAATATAGGGGAAAATACAACTGACCTTGTCTGTCTTTGCGTGGAGTCCGCGTCAGCTGTAATCCCCCGCGAAGCAGATCTGTCTGATCCCATGGCTCCGAAATATGCAGGCATCGCTTGAACACACCACAATGGCTGAAGGCAAAGTGACAAAACAGCTGGTAGTCATCCGTCAGGTATACTCACGTCCTGACAGGGAAGCAAAGGCTTCTGTTTCTTTGCTTGCTTCAGTCCGGAAGAGAAGGTAAGTACAAGGAGGAAGTAGTGAGCACTGCGAATGTATAGGCTGGAGGCAGGTAAAAATATAATCATTTATTGGGCATAATAGCAGCTGCTGCAGCAGCATCCTTTTTCATATTGGTATTTTGCAGCATTGGCACCAGTCTACGCTGATCACCGGTTGTATTTTCCTCCTCTTGCTATTTCCATAGCTGTTTTTATTTTTAAACTTCAATACTTTGTTCGGGAGATACAATTCTTTGAAATATTAAGTGCCCGGGATGTTAAAACAGAGCTCTCCTCAGAGCCAAATGCAGTCCAAAGGTTACCATGGTACCCCGAAATGCCTGGGATTAAGAAAAGCATGATTTTAAACAAACGTTTTGCAAACAGGACATGCTCAGGTGGAAAAATACGAACATACCTATATAGCCATGCATAATAATGGTATATTACTTTCCTCTCTGTTGGCAGTAAGTCCTGGTAAGTACAGGTATGCCAGCAGTAGTCATGGAGGTTTTCCCTCACACCATGGTGAGGTGCCCTATGTATGGAGAGGAGTGGCTGTATGCTCTGAGTCCCTGGATAGTGACATCAGGGATGCGCCTGCCTCCTGAAGTATATAAGGCACAACACAGTTAGGGATAGTGTGTTCCAGCAGCTGTAGGAAGTTGTTGGGAAGTTGTATTTTCCTGCATAAGGGATTGTAGGAACACTTTGTGACCCTAGTGAAGTAACTAGCGGTCCAGGTTGACCAATCAGCCTGTCTAAGCCACTCTGTGTCCAGGGACCTGGCACAGAGAGGATCTCCGTAGGAGAAGAGGGAATCCCACTTCAATTCGGGAGGGCGTACCTGGCGAAGGGACAGCACAGAGAGATGTGCGGCTAGAGCCGGCAGCTGCATGGGGCAGTCTGCTACATCACCGTCTACAATAAAGATGACCTTGTTAACGATACCCCCACTGTGTGAGTGTGAAATTACTCAGCAGTGGATGGCGCCACCAAGAAGGAGTTCCTCACCAGGACCATCTCCCTGCGGAAGCACAGATCCTGATGAGGTGGAGGCGCTGCACATGATGTAAGTTGAACTCGCACCCACTACCTTAGCTACCTGTCCTGAAGACATCCCCTACTAACATCAAGCGGGAGACTCAGGAGTCCTGTTGCCCACAGGTGCACCACCAAACACAAACACGTAATGGGGGTTGGTTATTAGAGTACCCGGGCCAATGTGAGATTGGGGGGGGGGGGGGAAACCCGTTACAATTTTAGGCGCTGCTGAGAGATATATCTATTAAACAGGACAGGCTTTTGCTAGGCACACGCTAGGAAACAGGGAAAGTGTATGCTGCCACTTTGTGCTGTGTTGGGATGGAACCGCAGGGATACCCTGGGAACCTGAGAGGAGTTAGTGGGTCTGGAGAAGGGCTATAGCTGTCCGAGTCACCTTGAGGTAGCGCTAGGGGTAGGATGCCTGAAGGGAGAGCCTGTTAACTAGGTCAGGAGTCCTGGAGAGGGTCTGCACTAGGCTGACCAAGAGAGGTAGACGCCCAAGTACTGCATGGAAGCCCCAGAGTACTCTAGCCATTCCAGATCACTTACCGAAGGGAGCACAGACTGGGAGGAAGGAGATACAGTAGACACTGAGAGAGTGAGCCTAGCCTGAGGTAGTGCAAACACGAGTTAGACCTATGTTGGTACACAAGTGGTGCACAAGGCATGTTTATTGAACGGATATGGTAGCTGCCCCGCAGAGTGGAGCTCCATGTACAATAATCCAGTATACAGTGAGCAAGAAGCGACCGTCAGGATGGAGGATCTGCAAAGAGCAGAAGGTCCAGGATGCCGGGATGAGGAAGGAGAACAAGCTACAGGAGAGACTCTTGTGTGTTTGTTATGGAATGGCGTGAAAGCCGTGGCTGCGCCGTTTTTGTCATGCCTATGTTCTCGGGAAGATACCCCCGAGAATAGTGAGGACGACAGCCTTGCGAGATGGGAGGAACGAAATGGACTTTGTTACACACCAATAAACAAACAGCCAGACGCTACCTCAAATATAAAGAAGGACAGTACTTACCAAAATGGCAGTTCCCGCGTTCCCGGGACACCGCGTGGGCCAGCTGCAGAAAGTCTTGCAACTTTGCAGTTTGCTAATTGTTGGCCAGGATTGGCGGCAACGAGAATACTCCACCCAGTTGGGGAGTTTGGCGCGAAAGCTGGAGCCGCGCCCTCATGGACTATGACTCACTCCGCCCCAGTGCTGGGTCAGCCTACAAAGCGGCGAGACATCCCCCTAGTTTCAACCAGGGGGAGTGGTCTGCAGTTCCACCGGATGCCGATGGAGGAAGTGGGGGGAGGGCTTGCTCAACCATCCCCTGCACTTCAGTTGCGAAGAGCCATTGATCAATACAGACCGCTAGGACGAGTGCTTCCGTTAGTGACCATGGCTGAGCAAGCGGAGAAAGTGGAACAGAGTCCCTTGATATCCACCCACCCCTATTCGGCTCCAGGAGGCTTCCTGATTATCCGAGTAGAGGGTGTGGAGACAGTGGTCTGTCTCTGCCTGCAGTGCAGACTGCCTGGCGGAGCCGTGGGCAGTGAGGCTCGATGCCCTCATTGTGGACTGCAATATATGTGGCCTATGACGACATTTGTGCCTGTACAAGCCGTGGGGATGAGAGATCCTACCCCGATGTCGGCAGCGGAGCTTCCGGGTGCACTATGGAGTGCGAGTGCAGGTCCTGCGGAGCCGGAATCAAGCCGAGTTCTTAAGGCCGAGAAAACCAGCCATCGGAGAGGTGACCGGAAAGGAGCCCATCGACGGTCCCCTACTGGGATACCCCACCCGAACTGTAAATTAGAGTCCTCGGACGAGGAGTGTGCCAGGCTGGCAGAGGCACAGGACTTGTTGGTGGAGTACCATACTAGTGGTATTCCGTGGCGAGATGCTATCCCTCGTGGTGTGGAGACACGGAGTCGAGTGTCTCCAGTACCGCGACAACCCGAGCGCCGGAGTCCCACTGCCGTGGTGACTAGCGGGTCGGAAGGAGGTCGATCCACCCCGTCCCTGCGGAGCAGTAGGTTAACCCCGTGCTCACCACAGATTCCGGGGGTGGAGGTGAACGAAGAGGGTCAGGCTGGACCGCGCAGCAGAAGGGCGTTGCCGGATGTCCTCGTGGAGGAAGAGGTCTCGATTGGGGACCCAACCCAAGATGGCGTCGCAGCACGTGCGTGTTCCTAGGCAGTTCCGGACGACCTGAGCGGTGTCGAGTGGGAGGCGATTGCGCCTCTATGGTCGAGCAGTGGGAGTCGATCCGCTACGGACAGACGGAGTGGGCACTCGAACCGGAGAGCGAGAGGCTCAGCTGCCGCAGGAAAGAATGAACTTTGTGGAGAACGTGAGTCAGGTATGGCGGAGGAGCAGGCCGTGACCCTGCCGGTACCTACCGTCCGGCCCCGTCCCCCAACCCCGTCCATCCCCAAAGTTAGCCCCAAGGCCCTTGTTCAATCCCCTGTCCCTGTCACCTGTTCATTCGGGTCAACCTCTAGCCTGGGGATGTCAGGGGATTCCCGGGGTCCTACCGAAGAACGGACTGGAAGCCTGGACTGGGGAACTTCGGATGATGGGTCGGAGGGTGGAGGGAGGATTTCCCGATGAAGGTCGGTACCCAGTGATAGCACTAGCATGCTGAGTATCCTGGGTGGACACTAGTCACAGCGTAAGGAAAGGGTTGCGCCATCTGAGGGTACTTCAGGGGTATCATCGGGTGGGCCTGAGGAGGAAGAGCCACTAGAACCCAACTCAGGGGAGGTACGGGAAACTAGGCGGTGGGCATCATTATATGAGGGTTATGTCGCCTGGATAGACCGCACCCGTTTTATTCTAGAAAGGGATGGGGTGGTTGACCATTGGTGGGCTCCTGGGAATTTTGACCGTGAGGCCTATCTCAAGGAGCTACGAGTAAGGTGGGACCGAATACAAGGAGGTCTTATTACCCCAAAGGGATCTGAAGGGTTAGATGATCCGGTGGAGTCTGATGAGCCCCTGTCATGGGTGTTACCGGGAAAGGCTGGGCAAACTAAGTTAACCCGGGCCTGCCGAGCTGAACGGGCTATTGCAGCCAAAATATAAAAGGTCCCATGGGCTTGAATACCCATATGTCCCTGAACCTCTGATGAGGGAAATAGAGGACAATCGAGAAAGGTGGCTTCGTAATGATATCGAATACTATATTGTTAATAAGGGAGTAGCCATTAAGGGAGTTCAGGCTGAGCAGAGGGTCTCCCAACTGATGCGGGTCTGGAAAATCGGGCGCAGCATTTATATGCACAAGGTGGTGTATTGTAATGAGAGAGGCTTGCCCCGAGAGTATAGCATGACAGTCACCGATGCAGCGGGGCGGGAGGTGAAGAAACCAGACCCTCGACACTACTATTAGGTCCCGTCAAAGAGTGGTCTGCCTTTTTCTTTGATGCTCTCTGCTGGTCAGTGAGCGGATGTTCTGTCATTATTATGTGAATGTGATAATGTTTAGCGCTTAATTTGTGTGTTCTTTTTCAGTGTTTCCTGAAGCAAGGTACACCAAATTTAGGCCCCAGCCGGGACAGTGGGGATTCACCAGGGGGAGTATATAGCCATGCATAATAATGGTATATTACTTTCCTCTCTGTTGGCAGTACGTCCTGGTAAGTACAGGTATGCCAGCAGTAGTCATGGAGGTTTTCCCTCACACCATGGTGAGGTGCCCTATGTATGGAGGGGAGTGTCTGTATGCTCTGAGTCCCTTGATAGTGACACCAGGGATGCGCCTGCCTCCTGAAGTATATAAGGCACAACACAGTTAGGGATAGTGTGTTCCAGCAGCTGTGGGAAGTTGTATTTTCCTGCATAAGGGATTGTAGGAACACTTTGTGACCCTAGTGAAGTAACTAGCGGTCCAGGTTGACCAATCAGCCTGTCTAAGCCACTCTGTGTCCAGGGACCTGGCACAGAGAGGATTTCCCTAGGAGAAGAGGGAATCCCACTTCAATTCGGGAGGGCGTACCTGGCGAAGGGACAGCACGGAGAGATGTGCGGCTAGAGCCGGCAGCTGCATGGGGCAGTCTGCTACATCACCGTCTACAATAAAGATGACCTTGTTAACGATACCCCCACTGTGTGAGTGTGAAATTACTCAGCAGTGGATGGCACCACCAAGAAGGAGTTCCTCACCAGGACCATCTCCCTGCGGAAGCACAGATCCTGATGAGGTGGAGGCGCTGCACATGATGTAAGTTGAACTCGCACCCACTACCTCAGCTACCTGTCCTGAAGACATCCCCTACTAACATCAAGCGGGAGACTCAGGAGTCCTGTTGCCCACAGGTGCACCACCAAACACAAACACATAATGGGGGTTGGTTATTAGAGTACCCGGGCCAATGTGAGATTGGGGGGGGGGGGGAAACCCGTTACACCTATATGACTAAACCTATATGACTTAAATTCATAGGGGCTTCTGGGAGGAGATTACTATGTACTTTAAAGAGTTGTGAGTAATGTTTGGGTAAAATAACAGGTGGTGTGGATTTGGCCTGGGCTTTCTGTCACAATACAGGATTGTTTGGTTGTACTGTACGGTGACAGTGATCCTCAATGTTCTAATACTGAATCGCTAGCTAGAGGTTTCCTTTGGGAAAATAAGACCAGGCAAACTTCAAAATCAGATTTTTTTAACACAAACATTTTTTTTTTTTTTTTTAAAGGACCAAGCTCAAGATACCAACATAAGTTAAACTTATACAGGCTTCTCGGAAGGGGGTTGTTGCTATAACATGTGAACATATTTTGTCTGCAAAACTTTGAGGAGGAAATTGCAGTGCTGATGAATAAGAGAACCCAATACATTATAAATAAAGTAGCTCACTGCAGAAAGGATAAAGGAAAAGAGCACATATGGAATGTGATGAATTATTGGATATACCATTTATAGATTGAAATGTCTCATTTAACGAGCGCATCTTATCTCTGATCTTTCCACCACTTCTTTTAAAGCCTTAGCAAGGTACTGTAAACGCTAGGCACTCTTATAAAGTATTTTAACCTGTGTTGCAAAGTAGCATGTTGGGTGGGGTCAATGTATGAATAATGAAACACTGGAATGAGAAGTATGAGGGGGGCTGTGTTGGCGCAGATCCTAGAAAGATTTTCAACAGTATTTCCTATTAAAAGTAGGAATCCCGCAACAGAAAAAAAATAAATGATGTTGACTTTTGAACATGATTGGAACCAGGGTGTTTTATTTTGGCTCTGGGACCCCCGGTTTCTGAGATACCTACAGCCGGGATTGCTACAAATCACTTCAGCAGAGTTTCCCTTTTTATACGCTTATTTTTGACCTTGCCTTCCTCGGCTTTTGTCACACACCCTGTTTTTATGTCTTTTGACTTTTCATTTTTGTTTCTCCTCTTCTTTCCACTTTCATTTTTCTAACATTTTTTTTTCTCTCCCCATTTCTGGAATGTAAAATAAATGATAAATGCCATTTCTAAATCCGCAGATGTCTTTGTCCTCCTGTTGTGTGGATTCATGAAGATCCTGAAGTGACATTTTTTGACATCTGTTTGTCATACTCTAGGGAAGCCAGGGTCTGTAACACAGCTATATTCATGTACTGATAGAAATCTAACAAACGTCATACTTTGCATAATACATAGACTCAACAGTACAATTAAATCAGAAAGAGTCTTATAAATATGCTGAGAGAGTATAAGGCAATCTGAGTGTAACCCTCCTTACCCGACTCTGAAGGAGGCCACATCAAATTAGTTACATACATGCTAAACTCAAGAGAAAGAACCCTGGGTGGTAGAGCACTCAGAAGACCCTGATAGACAATGATAAGTTGTAAATACTATACCGAGGGGAAGGGAGAGGTACCCCTGCTCAGCTGGTGCCGTATAGGTAAGTATATGTGATAAGTAGTATTATCTCCCTAAATATTTGCATAGATTATTTGCACAATATCTGTTAAAAGATCGGATTACATCAGAATCGTGACGTTCTATATATTTTTATATGCGTTTTGAAAATTATCCATATAAGGTCTTTGCTTAGGGAATACATTGAAGTATAACAACACCTGGGTGAGACATACATCACTGCAGGCATTTAGTCATCATGGGAATTAACCCATTAATGCAACTAATTTCTAATCATCTGAGAGATATTTAGTCCTAATGAGTGACTAACCTTCAATGATTAGTTCACCATAAATCTATAGTGATTATTTAGCTATATCACTTATTTTTAACCTTAGTTAGTCCATTATATGTACCACCATATTTTATTATAATGAATGAATTCACGATTTGATTTTAGTATTTACAACTTATCACTGTCTATTCAGGGTTTTCTGAGTGCTCTACCATTCCGGGTTCTTTCTCTTGCATTATTTAGCATTATTCATCCTTACCGGGTGTAGCACCAGATAATACTACTTATCACATATTCTTACCTATACAGCTCCAGCTAAGCAGGCGTCCCTCTCCCTTCCCCTCGGTATATAGTTACATACATGGCAGTGCTCAGTCTCTCAGGCCTTTGAGGTTCTGGGAAGGTGCAGGCTGGGCGAAGATGAAGGGATAGGAAAAAGATGGGCATCAGGAACTTTTATAAAAACCAGAATGTGCTTTAATGGCATACGGTGCTTCTGGACAGAACTAGTGGCAAACAATAGTATTGTGGACTTCATCCCCTGATAGTTCTCACTCCTATTTAGGGTAGTGCATAATTTGAGGGCCCATCATAAAGGATATAGTGGGGTATGCTTGTAGAGAGGAAGTGATGCAGTAAGAACCCTCTGGACAGGCAGGTTCTATATGAATACAGGCTACAATATTGGCAGTTCCATGAGGACAGTAGCGTTAACAGGCGCTATTATAAAGGGGCACATTCCTAAATGAAAACAAAAAGGTGACAGGACACATTAATACACTGTTAGATGAATGAGTATACACACGCAAACCTATTTACAGTACACTGAGGACCCCAGTCAGAACTATGAAGAACCTGCTTCTAGAACATAAATGGCAGCAATATATGCCCTTACATTGATATCATACATGATGGGAAGGGGAGTAACCTGAGTGAGCCACAGAGTTAACCCCTTACCGCATTTAACCCCTTACAACTAGTAGTCCCGAAAGAGGGGACTACATGAGAAATTGCTTCTTAATTGGAAGGGTAACAGATACATGGAACAGCATCTTCCAGGGAAGTGATGGCAAATAAATTTACTTTTGGGCACCTACAGAAGTGAACCTCAAATATAGAGAGATTAACCCTTTTACTACCAGAGGGGCAGCAAAGGGATATGTTTTTTTTTGTTCACAGAGCATTCACCTAACAAGAGAAAAAAATATATTTTCAAATATCATTTCCAAAGGGAACACTGCATATTTAATATTTCTAGACCAACTGGAACTAATGTGAACTAACAGCAGTGATATGCTTAAAGCGTGGAATAAAGAGGAATAGTACTTTTATAAAAGCATACAAAATAAAACAAGCATACGTTTTCTTTTACTTTATACTGTAGTTATTGGATTTCTATGGAAGATTTGTTGTTTAAAAATATACAAATATATTTGTGTCTGCTACATGGGACTGTTCCTTTAACCAGGTTACTTATTATTTAAGCACTGCGGGACTTACTACACATATTTCATTGTCATATACATAAAACCATGAAGTTTATAGTCACAATTGATTAAATTTCCATGAGTTCAGTGTATTGAATTTTTTTCCACTTTTGTTTAAAGTTAAGTTTCGTGTATACAGAAGAAGAAAACGCACCACATGTAACCTCCAAATGTTGATATGAATAGAATATTAATCAGTAGATCGGGGTGCTTCAATATGAACCTAAAAGATACACAAACACAAAACTGGAGGGCATGAGAAGAAACAGGCCCTTAAGTTTGAGGTTCACTTTGTAGATCGCACCACTGGGATAAACTTTTAAGACTTAGCTTATAATAATATTAATAATAATAATAAATAAATCCACAAACTTAAAATAATTACTCATGGGATAATGTTTAATTAATTATCTCCAAGGTGAAGAGAGAGCTAGGGTAACCTCACACAATTCATATCCACAACAGGAGCACTATAATTAGTCAAACCTAGAGGTGACCACTTTATCAAGTGACACTGGTCATTTTAAGGAGATGGAATTTAAAGTAGTCCTGATTTATTACTTTGTGTAAAGTGGGGCCTGTGATATATTAAATGTACCTACAGCTTACTCGTACTACAGCTTGGTACACCTTTGGGTTTGATTCATTGTAGTTGTCCTGTTGTGGATATAAATTGCGTGAGGTTACCCCAGCTCTCTTTCTATCTCACTTTTCAATGAATTATTTCTATCCCATGAGTAATTATTAGAAGTTTGTGGATTTATTTTTTTATGTGTAATTATTATTAAAACTTAACTACAAAGTGAACCTCTAACACAAGGCCCTATTTCTTCTCATGCCCTCCAGTTTTGTGTCTGTGTAAAGGTAAGTTTGCAAGTTTTATCAAATACAACATGCCATCACTCTTCCTCTGACAGGTATAGTCTTTAGTGGCTTCATCAGCATACTTTATCCTGCATTGGGAGTGTAAAAGTGACTTAACCCTTTCTAAATTAGGCTTCAATAGAAAGCAGAGCTGGTTAATTGCAGCCAAAGTAAATTAACCAGTCTCCACCTGGCTAATCAGACAGGTAGAAAAGCTTTCTGCTGGGAACTGACAGAGACTTTTGAGCACACAGAAGGACTGTGTGCTGCCATCAAAACACAGGCACCAGATCTCTATTCCAGGGTGCAGTGAATCCAGGAACCCGCCAAATGTTGGCCCCTCAACGGACACCAACCCAGAGACTGACATGAAGTGCCACCCGCTTTCAGGTACCGCTTTTGGACTTTGGGGTTTTAGGTTGGTAAGAGGCTTAGCAGAAGAACAAGTGGAGAAAAGCAGAGCATTACCAAATGGTGAATGATACAAGACCCCCAATGAGAAAATACGCACTAACGTGTTTCGGGCATGCTGATGGCAAGAGGCTTATCCTCGCAGCCCTGCAGATAGAGACTGGGGATGTGAGTTAGCCCTTACAAAGGGATAGGCTGTTTATTTCTTTGTGTATATTTCCTTAAACTGTGTCATTTAAGGTGACCAGCTGAATAAAAGCAATTGTTTAATTTCCCCAAATCTGTCTCCCTGGTCGTATCTCTGCACATCTCTCTAGGCTAGATCCCCACTGGCCACGGCAGCGTGTGCGCCGCACACCAGGTACAGACCTCTATCGGGCAGGCCCCAGTAGCTGTGTGTGTGAGCGCTTACGTATCGCAATGGCGTGACCTCTGGCAGGGAAGACAAGAATTTTGTCTTTCCGTGCAGCAACGCAATCATGTGGTGTGCAAGCAGCCAATGGCAGGGCAGATAGTTTGGACCAATAGGAGTGCAGGTAGCATAGACCAATGGCAGTGAAGTGCTGTGCTTTGATGTCATCCCATTGCTCCACGTAGACCGCAGATAGCGGCTTTTACCCATGCACGCACCGCTAGGCACTCAGACGTGTGCACTGCCATGGACACTGCGGCCGAAGCCTTACAGCAGAATAATTTATTGTTCATTTTCAGTGTAGCCTTTTACACAATGCTGCAAGACCTACAGACTAAATGAGTTAATTCCTAAAATAGCATGATATTTATTTTTAAACTCGCAGATAGGTAAATAAGTGACTTCCTTACAGTAAGTTAACCCACTGCTAGTGACAGAGGTTGGACTGGAACCACGACCGGAATACAAATGCTATGCATAATATAATGCAATACAGTTCTTGTGAAACGGAATAGGAGGCTCTATTCTGCTTCATGTGGGTGGTTTCTGAACCCTGTAGGCAAAGCTTACAAAAAGACACACCCTTCCTTGAAACTTCTGTAGCCGAGTCCCCCTACCCTGCCTCCAGTGTGGGGGAGCTGTCAAATGGTTGGCCGGAGCTCCGTGCAATTTGGAGTGTGGGGGCGGCCATTTTGATAATCGCACATGTGCAATGCGGCGAGGCACGCATGCTCAGTGCGAGGATTGCAGCAGCCATCTTAGGACGGCTCCGCATATGCAGCCGCGGGACTACAAGTCCCAGAATCCCTAGAGAGAGGGACTGCCTGTCATGGGAGAGGGGGTTTAGCCCGGTATTAAAGGGGTTACACCCCATTTGGCCACCCCCTGCTCTCACTTGGGAAGCAAGGGATTAACTGGACTGCTTCAGAATCCAAATGTACATTCCCCTGTAACAATGTATTGTTTCTGTCCCAGTGTTTGCACCAACACATACACTGGGGTTGATGCGGGAGGGAAAGGGTTAAGGTTAACTTAGTGTTTATGAAGACAAAGAAAAAGCAGGCACCGTTGCTCAGGAAACCTTGATAAAGGGCTCACGCTCGAAACGGGTTGGTGGGGGTCCCTTGTACCCCATAATGCAGCTGTATTTGTTTGTTGGGTCCATTAAATAACTTTTTTAGGGTCAAAGCTCTCCTTGACTTATTTATAAAAATTTTTGTTTTTCCTGAGCAACGGTGCCTGCTTTTTCTTTGTCTTCATGCTTATCCTTATCAGAAAAAACAGACGCACACCCCCATTTGGCGGAAGAAGATTCTGGGACAACACCTACTCCAAAAAGTGAGTCACTTATATGTCTGGCACAACTCCACTCTGATAATTTATGTTGGGACACTTTCAATAATAGTGTGGCCCCTTACTGCAGTGGTTTTGGGGGCCGTAGCCCACTAGTCAGATTGCATGGAGAAGTGATTCATAGACTGTTTCCCATTTAATTGTATCGTTGTGGGTCATCATCTCAGGAACAATATATTTACTGAATTGAACATCAAGTCTTTTGACATTCATACTCAGAAGGTTTTTCTTAGAAGCACCACACATTCTCGTTTTTCTAACTTAGTGTTTATAGCACTTTGTCCCATGTTCCCGCCTTTTCAGGCACCATTTTGCAGAGTCCCATATGTTGCCGTTGAAGCTCCATTCATCTCAATGGCGGATCTAGCGGTTTTGGACCTGTTTCCCTCGAAGACCAGCAGGTGGCGTCCGAGAGGAGGAGCAGCGGTTTCCCATTGTAAGTCAATGGGGCCATTGACTTCAATGGGGATTCCTCGGCGCCGGCCTCCAGGAACAGGTTGGTAGCCAGCCAAACCGCAAAACCGCAGAAGCGGATACAATGTCTTTGAAAAGAGCTTTATCACTTGGTTCAAGTTCAACGACAATTGGCGTTGGAATCTTAGGTTCTAGGGCACCCAGAAATAAAATTATTTTTGCCCCTAGCCCCTAGGAACCCCCACACATGACCCCCATCGGGTCCGGGAATGAGGGACTCCCGTAAAGGGTCGAGCGGAGGAAGAGGGTCGCGCCATTGACTTTAATGGCGGAGCGGAGGTCCCATTGAATCCAATGGCGGCGCTCACCCATGTATTGTCTATGGCGGTGCCGGCCAATGATTCCAATGGGGAAAAGCCGCGTGGCGTTAAAACGGCTAAGTCCGAAACAGTAAAAAGTGTAAGTCCCTATCTCCGTTTCTGGGTGGACCAGAGGGCTGGGATTTGGGTGGCATGTAGCCAAGGTTCCGGCATGAATGCATGGCCATTCCCAGCCCTCTCTGAAACAACCAGACGGAGTATGGGCAAATGTAAAGATTTTTGATTTTTCCATAGACTTCAATGGCGGAATTTCCCCATTGAAAGTCTAAGGCGGTGGGACCCATTGACTTCAATGGCGGAGCCGCTCCATTGAAAGCCTATGGTGGTGGAGCCCGTTGATTTCAATGGGGAAAGAGTGAAAAGCAGAGATTCATTTTTAAAGTTAAGAATCCTGTATTTAAAAAGTGTTTTAAACTGCATTGGTGTATCTCCGGTTCTGGGGTTGCAGAGGGCTGAAACTTGGCCACAATGGAGGGTCACTTCCGGCAGGAAGAACTGGCAAGTATCGACCCACTGGACCCAACAGAACCGATTATTTTAATATGTGAAGATATTAAACTGTGAATTGTATTTTGGGTCTGGCATGAGAACTCAGAGCCCATCTGCTATGTTAATAGGTCAGAGGGCATTTTAGAGTTGTTATTTTGGCATTGAACACAACAAGAGCAGACCTCTGCAAGAATTCAACGGGCTACAGCAACAGGAGAAGTGAGTTTAGGGAATTGGTCCCGCCCACAGTGACGCGCTTCCGGTCGCGGACAGACGGCATCATGAGAAGCTGCCCACAGTGACGCACAGCTTGATACAGATCAGAGGAAGTGTCTGCAGTCTTCCCCGAGCGCCACGTGTCCACTAACAGCTGCCGCCGGAACAAGCTCACAATACACCCCTGCCTGTACCTTTTGGACGTCTTGTAAGTAGGATTCCGGTTTTACACACCGGATTCCAGACCTGCTCTTCACTGGTTCATTGCATTTTATTGTGTTAATAAATTCTCTGTAATATTAGTCAGCCTATCTGTTATTGTTGTATGTGCATGTTTGTCTATGTCTATGTGTTATATGTCCAGTTTATACCTTGTTACGCTATGATTCTCCCTTTTGTCTCCCCTGCACTATATACCATGGTTGTTGCTGTGGAGTCTGCTGTCTAAAGATTGGATCATCATCCATTGGACACTGCAGCTATTCTTTGGACTCACTTTTGTTCTTTCCATTTGGACTTTGAGGCGCCGGTCTGTATTGTTCTTTTGTGTTTCTTCACTAATTGTATTTGGGTTAGTATTCCTGGCAGCCTTGCCCCATTTAGGCAATTATCACATTATTTATGGTTATTTATCATTGACATTTATTGTTGTTCACAAGCACTGCACACATTTGTTATTTTTTTGTTTTTTTAGCGCTATATACACCATTCTTTTTCCAATAGGTCAGGATGGCATACAAGTGGTCTACCATACCCCCTCTGATCAAAGGTTGACCTCTCTGATTGTATACAATGGGGCGGAGGAACAAAGGGCCTGAGTGGTCTGTAAGTGTCATAATTCACACTTGCAGATAAGGGAGTCCTAACTTCAAAGGAAACTGCTAGCCAGCCAGGCGCCCCAAGGTTAAGGGATAGGACTGAGATTGTCTATAAACAAGGCTCAGCCTATGCCCATGGTCTTTGTGCTTTTCGTGATGACTACATCTGAACCTGTATTATGGAAGAAATTGTCAATCCTGTGTCCTGATGGTTTTCTTGTCCAAACTCCTTAAGTAAGTGTATATTTTGCCTGTTATTTGTATATCTTGTGTGTTCACCTTCATTAAGGAATAAATTATATTTTATCATATCTAGTCATGTTCAGTTCAACCCAGGTATTTTGGTGTATATTATAGCTTGTCATTAGTTACCATGTCACTGCCCTATGGAACTGTATCAGCCAATAAGATACGAGCATTTGGGGGAAACAGGATATCCTCCACGTGCGGGAACACACCCTTCAGTCCGGACGGAAGAGGCAAAGAAAAAGGTAGTGCCCAGGGAGCATTGCTTCCTGGCCTAGGTCTAGATCTTTCCCCTAGGCCCCAGTTAGACCCTGAGCCATAGTAGAGGAGTGTAGGGAAGGCCCCATCCCCTTATTGTTATTCCTGCACCAGTGAGTGGATGGCCACACGGTGCCCTGTGGCCTGGGACCAGGTCACAGGATCCAGAGACCTTGTGCGAGACCTTCTGGCTCGAGCTTACCCTGCGAGGAGGATCAGGACCCTTTAGGAAAGAGGGGATTTGTGTTGGAGGCCCCGCTACGTGGGACCCGCTCCAACTCACTACACCAAGCAGCACCTGGGTACTGGAATACTCAGGCAGGTACCCAACGTGCACCTACATCTACAGGGGGTAGCGCTACTTCACATTTGGGTGGGAATTGCTGGGACAGGACACCAGGGGTATTGGTGCCACAGCACCCTCAGTACTTTGGGGGAACCACCACATGTTGGGTCACTGGGTTTATACTGTGGGTTCCCATTTATTGTGTTATCTGTATTAGTATGTGTATACAATAAACCTTAGTTATATACATTGTGTGGTGTATTACTTATTACTATATATCGGTTCCTGTGAGAGGTTATCCCGCCAACGCTGGGATCCCTCATAGGTGAAGGCGCCTCACGCAAGAGAGAAAGAGCTCACCCTAGGTTTCCAGAGGGGAGGCGTAGGCCTCCTGTGAGCAGACAGGTACAGCAGCATGCGTAGTTGCCCACGTAGTTCCCTTAGGCATAGGGAAAGGGAGTTACACTTCCTTAGCAGATATACCATAAACATTTGCAGAAGAAACGACACACGGTTTGTTTAAACTGTAAGATTGAGATGATACTTCTACACAAACCAAGTGACTTTTCTTTTAACAAAGTGACAAATGGGGACTTTTTCTACCAAAATTCTACACACAGTTGCTTTACAGATACTTGTTTGCTATCCTTTTTTGCACTGAATACTGTAAGTCAGCTTCCCTAAATAACACTAATTCCTTGTCATCTTTGTACACATGCTGGCAATTCCATTTTGTCACCATATCCGACTGACACATGGTAGTTTTCCTGTCTAATAGCTATGCAAGGAAAATATGTTTAGCTACAGAGTCCAGCAGTGAGCTGGTTAATCTCAGCCTGAGAGCAGGCTGAGGTAATTAACCAGCTTTCACCTGCCCATTTAGGAGGGTTTAAAAGCCTGATCTTCCTGCAGTCTGGGTCTCTCTCTGGTCTGAGTACAGCCCACACGTGTCCTTGCCTACTAGGGAGTTCAGGCCTATATGGACTCCAAACGATGGGAACTGAACTTTGGCCTAGGAAAGCCCTATAACCTTTATTTTGCTGCACCTGGCCTGAGGAAAAGCCTATGTTTTTGTTTATGGCATTTTGACGAAACAAAAGCCTACATTTATTTTTCCCAAAACAGTCTCCTGTTTTCACCTCTGCATGCATCTCCTTCACCGACCATATAATTCTGCCTGAATATTTCTGAGCACCCTTTTCCCAAACATCTGCACTGTAACCAGGGAGGGTTACCATAGTTACCATAGTTTCTTTTTTGGTTGGTTCCATGCTCCATAGCCATGGTCATAAAGGCATTTGAATCCAGCAGCTAACAATGTTACTTTAAATCATAAGAGTGTTAAAGTTGTGTTTCCCTAATCCCACTCCAGGTATTTAGAAGCAATACTTTATTGATGTAGACACAATCTGCCTGGAAAGATGACAAGCTCCCTATGCAATTATGCAAGGACTTTTAAATGATCTTTACCTTGTAATAGTTTTCTGTGTAGATTTGCAGAGATCTCACTGTCCCTGCCACAGCTTTCGCCAGCTGTTGTGAAATTCCCACCCTTCTGTCTGAATCAGTGTCTGCGCTCTCTTGACACAGTATTTGTGAGGGCTGCCAGGAGAGGAATGCCATGTCCTGAGTCATGCAGAGCCTCGCACCAATCATAAGCCACTGCTAAAGAGGTGTGTTTGCATTGGCCGTGTAATTAGGTGTGCAGCTGGCTGAATGCAAGGCATGGGAGATTTGAATAGTTTGGTACTTGGCTCTGACCCACCATTTAATTGAGAAAACACCTGCTGTAGCTGGGGACTGTTCCAGAAACAAACAATAAGCAGTGGATGAGTGGCTGGCAGTGGTGCAGTAAGATTATTTCAAGCTGAACATTTTTAAATAACTGCCAAGTACTCCCTAAAGCAGTGTGGCAGATGAGTTGTTGATATCACATTCTATGGCCTTTGCCCTGACACTTTTTCTATCGTGCAATAAATGCAGTAGATCTTTTTCATCCCAAATTGTCATCCTCTTAATGGGAACTTACAGAGGGGTTTGTTTGTTTGTTTGTGATGATTAGCACGATATGATTGAAAATATGTGTATCATTAATGTAAACTGTTTCTACAGTACCTAAATGATCTGGGATATTTCCAAAACACTTCAGACATTTTGTTCTATTTATATCAAATCAGTTTTTAGGCTTACAGGCGAAGTTACCTGGTTTAAATCTCCCTCCAGGGGAAACAGATGGCCTGCCAAATCTGAGGCCAGTAGGGAACATTGGTTGGGCTTCCTATTGGACAGCTGTTTAAATCCACTTTAAAAAACAGGAGGTAACACATCACTGGAGGACCCCTCTTCTTCCCCCCACCCAATCTTGTAAAAAAAAAAAGAGGGGGGCTAGTTAGACGAAGCATTTTTTACAGCGTGAAACACGTAAGAGGAACTTTTTACCTGTCTGTACCATGTTGTTGAGTATATATTAAATATTTTTTTCAACCAGACCACGCTGTAGCCCCGGGTTACCTGTTTTTTCCACGGCTTTGCTCCGCTTTCTCTTCCCTGCTGGGATCACCTATCTGCTAACACCACATGACGCACGCCAACGGAAGAAGACCAGGCGACCATATGTGAGTAATTTATGCCATTTATTGCTTACAAAGGCATGGGATATTACTGGTATTAAAACCACAGGGACATCTGACACTCTAGAGAGGCAGTCCAAATGGGAGGAGAACCAGTAGGACGGATCCATTACCCCCCCATCTGCATTATCTACCAGGACTTATATATACGCCCCTCTTTAATGAGCCTACACCTGTGATTACCAGTACTCACTGATTTCAGGTCGCCTTTATGACTACATCTCTTCAAGCAAGTTTACTTATTGAATTGTGTATGTGACTGGGTACCCGGTTCATTTGCAGCACCGTGTCCTATGGAACTTTGAAGCTACCTCTTTAGCATTAATGTAGCAGCCTCAGTAACACATACACATACAGCCTCCAGTTGCTCTGCCGTCTATCCGGGCAGTTTATGACAGTCTTTTAGGGTAATCACAGAGGACACATACCACAATTTTGGATTGTTCAGGCTTCTGTCTGTTTTATTCATCCCAGAAGTGGGCCTGCAATACTTTGACTGAGATACATTGACTTAATTAGTCCTCTGCCTACTTTATTAATCCCATTAGGAGACTGCAACACAGTGAAATATGAAACAAAACCCTGCTCAAGTGAGCTCTTACTTTCTAGGTTGGCCGGCCGATCCACTTTCCAACGACACAAAAATACACGGCATTCATAATTGGATCATAATAGGACAGAGAATTCTAATAAACATAAGAATGAAGGTTTTTGTTACCTTGTAGGGAGAAGGTCCTCCCCTGTCTGGCTGCTGGCAGCAAGCCCAGCCCCCAGGCTCTCGGAGAGAGACAGAGGCAGTATGCAAAGTGCCTTAAGTACCTGCTTCCTCAATTAGGAGGGCAGGTGAGAGAAATCAAAGCAACTCTGAACTCTGGTCTCGATTTCCCATGAACCAGTTTCAGCAACTGTGAAGCTGCTGGATGGATCAAATTTATTCTGTGGCTGCACTTTCTGATCTAAATAGAACAGAAAGTGCCTAATATCTTGGGACAATGTCAATAAATAAATAAATAAATATATATATATATATATATATATATATATATATACAGTGGTCGACAAATCACCAAAAAATCTACTCGCCGAACAAAAAAATCTACTCGCCACCTAGTACCACACGTGTGCTGCTTGGGCCAATAGGAGCTCGCCACGATGTTAAATCCACTCGCCCGGGGCGTGCAGATGTATAGATTTGTCGAACACTGTGTGTATGTACGAGATGCGCTCTGAGCTATGCCAACCTCTTTATGGGGTATTGGGAGGAATTTGCCATATGGCAAAACACCTTGCTTGGGGCGGGTCTCGTATACTTTGGCCGTTTCATAGATGATATCATTATTATTTGGGATGGGGAAGAATCGGTGCTATCTGGCATTTTGAGTTCCTTCAGTGACAATCTGCTGGGACTAAAATTCACATTTGAAATTAGTAATTTGAACACTGTCTTTCTGGATCTGGCTCTCAGCATAGACACAGACCTGAATATTATTACCACCACACATTTCAAGTCTGTGTCTGTGAACAGCTATGTCCATGCGTCCAGCAACCATCACAAACAGTGGCTCGACAATATTCCCTTGGGGCAGTTCCACAGAATACGTAGGAACTGCACAAGGGATGTTGACTTTAGGAACCAGTCTGTATCACTTGGAAACAAGTTCATATCCAAGGGATATGATCCGGCCTTGATTTCTGATTCGTTCAACGAGGTTAGCTCATCCGACCGACGTACCCTATTGAATCAGTCCAAAAAGAAACAACAACAAAAAGGGACTCGCCTTAGTTATGATACACCAGCAGTGCATTCAGGGATGGAGGCATCAACATTAAGGTTCATTACCACCTATAATAAATCATTCAAAGCTATAAATAAGATTTTGAATGACCATTGGTCGGTCCTTAAGTGTGACCCCCATCTAGGACCTACTTTGCCAGAGAGAGCCACTGTTACATACAGAAAGGCTAGAAGTATCAAAAGTATTCTAGCTCCCACTAGACTTAGGTCTTCTTCCACTTTAACTAGTGTAAAGCTTCAGAAGGGCCCACTGGGCAACCATCCCTGCGGACGGAGTCGATGCATTACTTGCAAGCATCTCCTGAGTCAGAACAATGTCTGCTCCACTATTAGAGGTACCACACATGTCATTAAGAGTTCCATCACCTGTCTAAGTACATATGTGGTGTACATGATCCAGTGTGGATGCAATTTAAAATATGTCGGACGCACCACCAGGACTCTTGGAACAAGGTTTTTAGAACACAGGAGAAACGCACTCAAAGGTCTCAATAACCATAGTCTATCTAGACATTTCAAAACATTTCATCAACAAGATCCCAAAACTATGAGAGTAATGGGAATTGAGACCATCTCACCAAATACTCTTGGTGGTGACCGGTTCAAGACCTTATGCAGGCGGGAAACCTTTTGGATCCACCAATTGGGCACTCTTAGTCCGGGTGGACTTAATGAATGCCTAGATGTGAGCACTTTTATATGATGCTTCCCTGGACGTTTTTTCCTGTCGGACTTCCTCTGCACTCTGCCATCTTTTGTCTGGATCCCTCCTGGGTTCATTATCTCTTCCAACACCTCCCCCCCCCTTCCTCCCCCCCCAGCTACTCCCTAGCCCCCCCCCCCCCCCCCCAGCTATTCCCCAAACCCCCCCCCCCCCAGCCCTTCTCCTAGCTCGGAGTTAGGTAATTACTGTTCAACATTATATTAATTCATCTCTATTTTTATTATTAACACCACTTCAACACAATTAGGGTTATTGGGTAGGTATATAAATATTTTTTGTCATACACATATATAGTATTTTGTAGAATTATTTATAATAAATTTTCATTTAGATATACAACCTTTGAGACTGTCTTACACCTATGTAGTATATTATATTTAGGTTCACAGGTAAAAGTACACACATATATTTAGTTAATCAATAAGTATATTGATCTTATTCACATTTATACACATATTCATATTACCCACTATATGTAGTACATCTAGTTCTTTTTATGGGTAGTCCATTCACCTGATACCTCCCGTGTTCGTGGCTTATATATCCCATTATCCTAGATTTCTGCTCCATTACAGGATCTAAAAAGGATAATATTGATAATATTGATGATTATCCAGAAATCAATATTGGTATTAGGACTTTCCTGCTATATTCTATATTCTATATGTTATTATTATTATTATTATTATTTTCATTTTTATTTTACTTTTAAAATTGTTTAATATGTAGTGTTAGACAGGTTATGGCTCTGATGTTAGGTATTGGCAGATTCATCTATTATATATGTTTATGCCACTAGGGGGTTATTCCCCCTTGGGAACCATAGAGCTTCATATACCTGATGGTTTAGTTAACTGAGACTCTTCTATATATATTTTTTGTTAATGGTTCACTAGTAATTGTTTTAGTAATGCATGTTGGCTGTAAGGTTATTTGACTTATGCCAAAGTGGCGTTTTTTAATTGGTTTTTAATTGGTTTATATAATACTCGTCACATTTCATTGCCTAATTTCATGGTTGATCTCCACTTCACCTTTAAGTCTCAATATATGATGTAAGGCTTCGTGATTGATATCCATTAACAACTAGCACCTTTACAGCTGAGAGGGGTGTGTTCTAAATGATTTTGGTCACTGGACTGGGTATAAAATACCGGACCTTTCCCCTCTCCTGACTTCCCTTTGAGAAAGTCACCCGTTGAGTGACGAAACGCGTCAGGGAGCGTCATTACGTTAGACGCAGGGACATTGACGTCATCACCGCGCGCTGGGACTGACTGACCCGCGCGATTGCTGCAGAGGCTTCCAAACTCGGAGCTGCTTTAGAGGACTCCGAAACAGGCAGAGAAGAGATAATTTACCCTGGACTCTGATCGGGACATTATCCTGGGACTGCAAAGACCAAGACACTGCAGTTGATGACCGGATGGTGGTGATTATATATCACAATATGCTTGTTATTATTGTACCTTTGTAAGTGCAATTCTTATCCCCCCTTTTCCCCTCCCCCTCATTAAATTGTACTATTTTACGCTATGGGCGTGCGCTCTCTCTTCCCCCTTTTCTTATATATATATATATATATATATATATATATATATATATATACATGTCATTTCCCAGAATCCCTTGCTGTAGTGGAAGTGCTGTGTGCTGGGTGATAATGGTGAAAGGTGGGGTTGCAGACCTGTCTAAGACATGCAAATGAGCATACAGTAATATTTCCATTTGCTATATATATATATATATATATATATATATATATATATATATATATATATATATATATATATATATACACACAGTTGTGTGAAAAAGAAGGTACACCCTCTTTGAATTCTATGGTTTTACATATCAGGACATAATAACAATCATCTGTTCCTTAGCAGGTCTAATAATTAGGTAAATACAACCTCAGATGAACAACAACACATGACATATTACGCCGTGTCATGATTTAGTTAACAAAAATAAAACCAAAATGGAGAAGCCATGTGTAAAAAACTAAGTACACCCTTACTGCTTCCATAGGAATTAAGATGCTAAGTAGCAGACAGGTGCTTCTAATCAAATGCCCTTGATTAATTGATCATCAGCAAGTGTGACCACCTCTATAAAAGTCAAAGTTTTAGCAGTTTGCTGGTCTGGAGCATTCAGGTGTGTGTTAACATAATGCCAAGGAGGAAAGACATCAGCAATGATCTTAGAGAAGCAATTGTTGCTGCCCATCAATCTGGGAAGCGTTTTAAGGCCATTTCCAAACAATTTAAAGTCCATCATTCTACAGTGAGAAAGATTATTCAAAAGTGGAAAACATTCAAGACAGATGCCAAGATGATGGTTTATTGAAATTATGTATTACAGCCAAAATATCAGATATAGGCATCATTGAGTATAAACAGTGCCTGCTTCTTAGTTATGTGCTAGCTACTTACTGATGTACAGTATTAGCATGGTTTTATACCCTAGCTAAGCATTCTAATTGTCACTCCCACTCCCACGTCTTTAATTTTCTGTCTTCTTTGGTATCTCGCATTTGATGTTATCTATCTGCACCTGTTACATAGTTACAAAGTAGCTGAGGTTGAATAAAGACACGTCCATCAAGTTCAACCTATACTAATGTAGCCCTGCTTCCTATCACTAGCAAGCTGCTACTATGTGCTGTGTTACCTGCTGGCTCACAGGGCCTAAGTCTCTGCCACGGAGAGCCTGGGGTGCGCGCAATATATATCAGGTGCAACGCCTCCACCTGCGACAGATCCCGCCAAAGGGGGAGTGAGTCTTCGCAGGACGTATAAGCAAGAATTACACTTACACAGCCAAGTTCTAAAACCAATCTCTTTTACTGGCAGGTCAAACTGACGGTACATTACATGCCATGACATTCCGGTATACGGGTACACATTACATAACACGCCACGGCGGACGTCACCATCACTTGCGCCTCGGCGGACGCCAACAATAATCCCCCAATCCCGCCACCGGGTGAGCCCACCCCGTGTCCAATCCTACTGCTCAGTCCTCCTGCTCACAGCAGGCCCTATGTGTGTGTATGGGTGACTGCGCAGCCACTATGTCTCGGGTGAATGAATGGTACAGTTGGTGCACTTGATGAAATACCTGCCGAGCACTCCAGTGCTCGGAACTGCCACGATCTTCAAAAAGGGTTTCTGTGTGTCGACACTGCTCTATCTCTCTCTAGGGTCCGGAGCGCTCCCTCTCGGACCTTGGCAACTCCAAAGGGGTCTGAGCCCAGACCTCCCTCTCGACAGAATAGTCCCGGGCAAAACTAACAGTACGGGGCCAGGAACCTTACTAAGGCGGTCCCTAGCTCAGCTTGTCTCTAAGGTGACTCAAGGCTAGCTGGGCCTGGGGCACCTGGCCTGCGCCGGGGTGGTACAACCTCCCCTCGCAGTCTCTCCGCCTCCTCACCTCTCCAATCAGCTCTGAATCCACGTGCGCACAACCACTGCCTATATCTCTGGCAACTCCTCCGCCCATAGGCTAGACGCTCTCACCTGACCCTCCCTGCAGGGCTGCTGGGTCAAGGGACTGCTTCCTCTCCCGCCAAATGCACTCTCCTCCTTCGCGGGCTTTTGCAACTACTCTTTGCAAGCGCAACCTCCCATTCTATGGGGTGAATCAGGGGTCACGGCTACATCCTCCCCCCTGTGGATTCCAACGACCCGCTTGGAAAATGATAACAACACAACCATTTATATAATGAAAAACACTAATACATTGGTTTCTCTATCAACTTATACATTTCACTGAACATGATAATCACTGATTGAACCCGGCTGCGAGCCCACTGCTGAGACTCATAATGGGGTGCCCCGAACTGATCATAAGCCAACCTCGTGGGAGGTTGGCCAGCTCTTTTGCTTCTGCGAATTGGCTCTTCCGCTACCTCTTTGGGAGAGTAGCAATTCTCATCGGGTATTTCCAACTCGGCTCTTGAGGGCTGGGGTATGTCAGTACTGTCTCTTTGTGGCACAAAGCACGGACTCTGGGGATCTAGCTGCGGACTCACTGGAGTCAGTGTCTCTGTCATGGGGCCAAGGGGCTCTTTGCCCATGGCTCCTCCGGGAGATGCCCCCGCGGCCGGAAAGCCCCTTTGAGAGGTTCCTTCACCTGTTGCAGTAGTTGGATGAACGAAGGGGGGGGGGGGGGCCCGGGTGAGGTGATCACGAATCATGCTGGCTATTGGGTGAGAAGGACTGGATCTGCGGAGGTACTGCTTCCAGAGATACTCATTCATCTGGGAGGATAGTACATATTTATAATGCAGCAGCGGTCCGAGAGATATTTGCACACGGTGTATATAGGCGGATAGCTCTTCCCCCTCCTTCTGGTTTACGGCATAGTACTTGGCCCACAAGGCCCCGTCATCCTCTTTCGCGCTATAGGCTTCGGCCAGGAACTCTATCATCAAGCGAGAGGTTAAATCGGGATACTGTTCACGGTGTATTCCGATCAGAGTGGCCGCCGGGTGCCGCAGGCACTCCATGAGTCTCTGTCTTTTTACTACATCGGTGCATGACCACTCTTCCATCACCCCCCGAGTGTGCTCTTTCCACGTTTCTACCCCATCTTCCCCGGTAGGTACAGGGAGGGTCCCCGAGAAGGCTTTTAGCTTCCGGTAGTTCTGGGCATGGGTGGCTAAGGTAAGCGCTTCGACTAGCGGCGGCAAACTGGGGGGGCTAGATAGCAGGTCTATTTTGTCATTTAGTTTTTTTTAGCATAAAATGATGCGCTGGATCCCGGGTCACTGGACATGGAGCGGCAGCTACCGACCTCACTCTCGGGATAGTGGATCAACGGGATGGTGGTCGTCCTCATCCAATGGACGTACGAGGGGATCTCGGAGGGGGTAAACGAAAGGACTACCGCCGGGCGGTGCATCAGGCAAAACCAGGGATTGCGGGATGGCAGGTTCGAGCGCTAACAGGTTACGCCGGCAGTCCACCAGTAAGGTATTCGACTTGGAGTCGTGATCTACCATTACATCTACCAGGCGAGCTTTGGCAAAACCCGGGAGTTGTCGCAGGGCCGTCTGTAAAGTCTCTAAGGGTAAGGCCATGGGCACTCGGGCCAGCGCTACGGCGCGACGAGTAGGCGTGCGTACTTGACGGGCCCAGTCTCGTATCTCGTGACGGGAGGGCAAAGCCATAGTGATCACAATTTAGGTTCAAGGGGCACCCTAGGTCTGAACTCTCAGCAGCGCCTCCAAATGTAGCCCTGCTTCCTATCACTAGCAAGCTGCTACTATGTGCTGTGTTACCTGCTGGCTCACAGGGCCTAAGTCTCTGCCACGGAGAGCCTGGGGTGCGCGCAATATATATATATCAGGTGCAGCGCCTCCACCTGCGCAGATCCCGCCAAAGGGGGAGTGAGTCTTCGCAGGACGTATATGCAAGAATTACACTTACACAGCCAAGTTCTAAAACCAATCTCTTTTACTGTCAGGTCAAACTCACGGTACATTACATGCCATGACATTCCGGTATACGGATACACATTACATAACACGCCGCCTCGGCGGACGCCAACAATAACTTGCGCCTCGGTGGACGCCAACAACAATTCCACAATCCCGCCACCGGGTGAGCCCACCCCGTGTCCAATCCTACTGCTCAGTCCTCCCGCTTACAGCAGGCCCTATGTGTGTGTATGGGTGACTGCGCAGCCACTATGTCTCGGGTGAATGAATGGTGCTAGGAACTGCCACGATCTTCAAAAAGGGTCTCTGTGTGTCGACACCGCTCTATCTCTCTCTAGGGTCCGGGGTGCTCCCTCTCGGACTCTGGCAACTCCAAAGGGGTCTGAGCCCAGGCCTCCCTCTCGACAGAATAGTCCCGGGCAAAACTAACAGTACGGGGCCAGGAACATTACTAAGGCGGTCCCTAGCTCAGCTTGTCTCTAAGGTGACTCAGGGCTAGCTGGGCCTGGGGCACCTGGCCTGCGCCGGGGTGGTACAACCTCCCCTCGCAGTCTCTCCGTCTCCTCGCCTCTCCAATCAGCTCTGAATCCACGTGCACGCAACCACTGCCTATATCTCTGGCAACTCCTCCGCCCATAGGCTAGACGCTCTCACCTGACCCTCCCCGCAGGGCTGCTGGGTCAAGGGACTGCTTCCTCTCCCGCCAAATGCACTCTCCTCCTTCGCAGGCTTTTGCAACTACTCTTTGCAAGCGCAACCTCCCGTTCTATGGGGTAAATCAGGGGCCACGGCTACACTAAATTTAGACGACAGATACTTATCCTATATTTGTATTTACAGTATATTGATCCAGAGGAAGGCAAATAAAAAACCCCAGTGAAATATCATCCAAAGCTGTATCATAAAGGAAAAATATATATTCCTTCCTGACTTCAAGTAAATGGCAATCAGATTTCTCCTGGGAGCAACATCTTTTCAATGTTTGCTTATTTGGTGTATCCCTGTATACTTTTCCTTTCTAAAATCATGTCCAACCTTTTTTGAAGGTATCTATTGTACTTGCCATCAGAGCCTCCATGGGTAATGAATACCACATTTTAACTGCCCTTACTGTAAAGAACCCTTTCCTTTGTTGTTGATGAAGTCTCCTTTCCTCCAAACTTAAGGGATGACCCTGTGTCCTTTGTACTGCCCGTGGGATGAATAGTTAATTTGAAAACATCTTGTATTGACTCCAAACATATTTGTATATAGTTATCATATCCCCTTTTAGACATCTCTTTTCTAATGTAAACAAATCGAATTTAGCTAGCCTCTCTTCATAAATCAGGTTATCCATTCCCTTTATTCATTTTGTTGCTCTTCTCTGCACTTTTTCTAGCTCACACTGTCTTTTTTTATGGCGTGGTGCCCCAAACTGTACTCCATATTCAAGGTGTGGTCTTACTAATTCTTTATACAGTGGCATACTGTAATTATGTTTACTTCCCTTCCATCCATACCCAATTTAATGTAATATAACAGCTTGTTTGCCTTTGCAGCTACTGCATGACATTGGGCACTATTGCTAAGCCTGCTGCCTACAAGCACTCCTAAATCCTTCTCCATCATGGATTAACCTAATTTTGCCCCATTTAATTTCTAGGTCAACTTTTTATTCTTGTTTCCCAAATGCATAACCTTACATTGACCTGTATTAAACCTCATCTGCCACCTGCCATTTACCTGACCAAGTTTCCAGTCAATCCAATTCGTTCTGGAGAGAAATTACATTTGCTCTGATTTTACTACAGTATCTTACACAATTTAGTGTCATCAGCAAATATGAAGACTTTGCTCTCTCTGCCAACCTCAAGGTCATTGTCACAAGACAAAAAACAGGTGCCCCAAGCTTAAAAGGTTCCATTTATGACAACTCTCTGTTGTCTATCCTTTAGCCAGTTTTTAATCCAGGTGCAAGTATTTTTACTGAGTTCAATTTCCTTAATTTTGTACACTAACCTCTGTGTGATACTGTATCAAAAGACATTGAAAAATCTATGTAGACCACATCAACTGCAACTGCATTACCCTGGTCTAAATTCCTACTTACCTCCTCAAAGAAACTAATAAGGTTAGTTTGATATGATCTATCCATAAATCCATGCTGACTATTATTGATCTTTTTTTTTAGCTATTACTTATTCCTGAATATTATCCCATACTTAACCTTCAAGTAACTTCTCCATTATTGATGTCAGGCTTACAGTTCTGTAATTCCCTGGTTGTGATCTTGCTCCCTTTTTAAATATAGGCACCATGTCTGCTTTACGCCAATCTTGTGGTGGTGAACCTGTGGAAATGGAGTCCTTGAATATTAAATATAATAGTTTGGCTATTACTGACCTTAAGAACTCTTGGGTTCATGCCATCGGGGACAGGTGCTTTATTTAGTTTATTTAATATAGAGGTTGTGGCTTCCTTCTGTGGCACTATTTTTGCAATTGACTCCTCCCTGGTAAATACAGAGACAACTCATTTATTTAATACCTATGCTTTTTCCTTATTTCCAATAATTTTCCTGCCTATCTCACACGGAAATGGTCCTATATTTCAGATTCTAATATTTTTTTATTAAGGTACTTAAATAACTTTTTAGTGTTCATCTTACTTGCTATTTCAATTTTTTGTTTCATTTTTTTGCTAATTTGAATGCTTTTTTGCATGCTTGCCTCTTCTTTTCCATTTCCTCCCCTACCTGTTAATTTAGCCATATTGGTTTAAACTGGTTTCTTTTATATTTATTACCCAAGGGTGTACACTGATACGTGTTCTTTTCTAAAAATGTTTTAAAGACTGCCCAGTTATCCGCATTTTTTCCTTCAGAAATTGGATCTCAATGTATTCCTTTTAGATTATTCCTCCGTTTATTCAAATTTGGCTTTCTAAAATATTTTTTTTTATTGAGCCCATATAATGTGGTTGTTGATGATTTATTTAAACTGGGACCATGTTATAATCACTGTTTCCCAAGTGTTCCCGAGTTTGAATATTTGATATTACTTTTACATTGTTTGATATTACCAAATCCAGTATTGCCCTTCCCCTGGTTGGGTTCCTCAATAATTTGGGTTATGTAATTGTCTTTTAACACCCCCAAATACCTTTCCTGTAGTTGTAATGCTAATCTATCCAATTTATTTCTGGATAATTACAATCCCACGTTATGCAAATATGACCTAGTTTTTATGCGTTCTCCATTTGCAAAAGTATTTTGGCTTTCTCAATTTCACAGCTATTTGGTGATTTATAGCATATCCTTACAAATATTTTTCTTGTAGTTTTACCTCCACTGCTAATTTCTATCCAGAAAGTCACTACATTTTCATCAATTCCCTTATAATGGGTTTTAATGTACAGCACAGCACTTTCCTTCTGGTTATAACTCCACACTTACTGTAGACTCCTCAGGGCATAGTGTGTTTGTTTGAAAAGTAATTTAACCTGTTCAGCACTGGCTCTTGCATGCCTATACTTATTCAAATGATTATAATAATAGTTTGTTCTTGTATAGTGCTTTACAGAGAGATTTTGCAGACACAGTCCCTGCGGAGCTTATAATCTATGTTTTTGGTGGCTGAGGCACAGGCAGATAAAGTGACTTTCCAAGGGTCACAAGGAGTTTACACCAGGAATTGAATCAGGTTCCCCTGATTCTCAACGCAGTGCCAGTGTCTTTACTCACGGAGCCACTCCGCCCTTCTTATGAATACTACAATTAAGATTTCCTCAGTAGAAAAGCATGACATCCATTTACTTTAAACATTACCATTTTTCACCAAAGAAACTTTGTTACACTGGCACTTTTGGATGAATTGCCCTGTGTATTCATTTAATATTACTGTAATTAGAATCAGCAGGGGTTAGTCAGACAACAATTTAAGTAGAATCCTTCAAGGTCCACCAAGCAATAGCAGACAGTGGCTGGAATTAGCAGGGAAAGGGAGCTGATGGTTCCCACTACCCAGGTTAGGTGGTGAATAAGGGCGGGCTGGTCACCAGTAAGGGCTACTGAATATTGATGAAATAACATAATATATTTATTATTAATAATAATAATAATACCACATGTTTTCTATGTTTTAAACTTTTTTTTCCAGCAAACCAAAAATGATTTTCGTGTTGGATCAATACATAAGATACATGCTTGCATACAGGGGGGAAGGAGGGGGGGAGCCAGGACAAGTAATCTGGGCCTGGTGGCTGTGGGGGAGCAGGCTGGCCAGTGCTGGAACTTGGGCCCGGCCTCAGCTGCCGGGCCTCTGGTTGCCACCACCAGGCTCCGGACCCCGTCTCTCTCCAGCTGCTGCCTTCTCTTCCCACCCCGTCTTCTCTCTCCCGATGTTGCACACCGGAAGCTTGGCCTGACTTCTGGGTGCACCCAGCTTCCGGCACGCACCAGCATGAGAGAGAGGATGCATGGGAACAGGAGGCAGCAGCTGGGGAGAGCCAGAAGCCGGGGGCCAGCGGCCACAACCCCCGAGGAAACCGAACTGGAAAGTAGGCAAAACGCGTAGGGTTTTTGGTCCTTTGAAGACTCCATAGCTGGTGAGGAAGAGTCCAGTCCCTCGTGAGCCACCGTACCCTGCTGCGCACGCAGACGCGGAAGTGCTGACAGTCGCCATTGAACAACGTGGATCGCAGTATCCTGGCAGCAAACGGGGACTTACACCGTGACTCTTTCGGTTCCAGAGGCGGTCCCAGAGTGGCAAGAGTGTGGCCCTAAAGCACTCATTGTAATTTACTTTTCGGGAGAATGTGAGTGTGTCCACCCCCTTGAATCTAATCATTTGTGCATTAAAACTGTATTATGCTATGTACTCCTCTTTGTTTTTTAAGAGAGAGTCACGCGTGATCAGACCATCTTTATGCAGACATATGTGAGTGATTTGTTCACTTAACCACTTTCACTGGGTCAATCTTAGTATAAGTTCATTGTGTGCCAGCACTCTATAGTGATCCTTGTATCTGGGGGGGTATTGGGTGTTTGTATCTTGGGGAGGGTGTAGTGGTGTGTACCTAGGGGGTATAGTAATGTCTGTATTGGGGGGTCATTTTTTTGGGATGGGGTATTAGGGGGGGGGGGTTGTGTGAGCAGTATGGAAGGGGGAAATGTGTGGGTATTGGGGGGAAATGTGTGGGTATTGGGGGGAATTTTGTGTGTGGTCAGGCAAGGAGGGGGAAATGCGTGTTAGGAGGGGGTAATCGAGTGATAGCGAGGGGGGAGGATGGGGAAGAATGAGAGACAGAGGGGGGAGAGAAATACAGGTGTGAAAGGTGAGGGCTCACAAGGCAGCTGACACGTGAGTGGGTAGGGGGTAAGTGTGCGGCAAAGCTCTAGTTCTGTGCCCTGTGGCCCTGCTTGCAAACAAAGTATGTAAATGCCTGCTTAGCCCAAATTAACCTTGAAAGCAAGTTCTCATTTAAGCATGAATTAATGTCATAGGGAATGACTGCAATAGTTCTTTGGAAAATTGATCCTTGTATATGCTGTACCTTGTATGGGTGGATGTTTTTTGTCACGTTTTTCTTTATTCACCATAACCTTCTTGTTTCTGGTATGCACAGGGTTGCCACCACTCTGGGCTTTCGACCACGTATCTCCGGGCTATGGGATTACCTGAAAAATGCCGGGCGGCGGCATCTCCCTCTGCAAATCCTGTCAACATGTCTCTGCGACGTCATATGAATGGAGCTGCATTGCCATGGCAACGGTGTGTCATGTGACACCTCAGCGCCATAAGGCATCCCGTTGTCATGGCAACTTGACACCGCATGGTGTTGCAATGTCACGTGATGTCATGTTGTTATGGCAACGCGCACCATATCCCTTTAAGATGATGTCACAGCCTTTTAAAAAAATGGAAGCTTTCACATGGTTTACTACAACAAATTAGAGTAGGGATATACTGTGATGCCTTATATAGTATATCTACGATTGGTTCTAGTACCATGTGATGGCAGCCATCTTGGATTTAGTGACATCATCTTAAATGGAGGAAAGTACAGCCTTTCTGATTGGTTGGCTTCTCTTCCTTTTGATTACGTCACATCCAAAAAAAAAACCTGTCACATGGTACACCATCCAATCGGATTGGAGGAGTATCATTTGACATTCAAATGTGACGTCACAGGCCTTCATAAGGCCTGTCCCATCTCAGTTGAAGCCAAGAAGACGACGGAAACACATCTCCCAACCAATAACAAGTACAGATGAAGAAAAGAAAGAAGGAAGAAGCTTACCTGTTGGGGAGCATTGCGTCGTGGACCTGTTTCTGTGCTGTGCTGTTGCACCTGGAGTCAGATTTGGAGGGTGTGCAGACATCAAAAGTAAGAAACACATGGATTGTATTTTTTTTTTAAGTTGGCATTTGCATTGGCATTTTTTTTTCAAATGTAATGTGTTTTTTATTTGCAGCTGTTTTTTGTGTTTTGCAGGTTACCCTGTAACAGGGTCTGTATCTCGGCAAGCAGGGGCCTGAAATCAATGTGGTTCAGCTCTGGAGACCCCCTGCTACAATACTGTATTATTAAAATAAAATAAAAGCCCTGCGATCGCATGTTAGAGGCGCCCAGGTAGAGTGACTGATTCAGTCTATCTCTGACTGTGCATCTCTTACAGACAGGTGGAACCCGATAGGATTCTCACAGTGCAAGTCCCTTTAAAACGTTGGGACCCCGCGCTGTGTTAATTCGATAGGTCATTAAGTCTGCTGCGGACCATCTCGCGGCGCGGGCTGGGTTTATGTGCAGAATTCAATGTGGCAAGCGGGAGAGAACAGGTCGCTACATCTGTAGTCCAATTTTATACATTCATTTTGCTCCAGTTTTGCTGCTGGGAGATTATATATATATATATATATATATATATATATATATATATATATATATAAAAAGTGCAACCCTGTCTTTCACCATTATCGCCCAGCCCACAGCACTTCCACTGCAGCAAGGGATTCTGGGAAATGACATGCAAATGAGCACACAGTGCCACCTTTTGTCTCAAGCTCATATTACATGAGCAACCCTTAAGCCAATGCATGCTGCTTTAAACACTGCTTTTAAGCATAGGCTGGGGTGAGATGCAAAGCCAGTAAACCCACTCACAGACATGTTTCAACCTTGATGGGTATCATCAGTGTGAGGTTGGTTGTGCTGGCTATGCTGGTTTGAGACTAAGAGTAGGTATTCACCACACTTATTAAGGTTATGGTGGGTAAAAAAAGTGACAAAAACCCTCCAGAGGGTTTACTGGCTTTGCATCTCACCTCAGCCTATGCTTAAAAGCTGTGTTTGGCTTAAGGGTTGCTTATCTTAATATTTATACATATAATAAGAAATAAATACATGGGCCATATGGTATGATAGCCCACACTGTATACACTGTATATATTTGCATGGTAGTTACTTCCTTGAGAATGATGAAGGGTTATGAAAAGATAAATGTGCAAGGGTATTATTCTTGTTGCAGAATTTTTTACCATGGGAATGTTGAAACTGTGAGAACTTCTTATGATTGAAATAAGCTCTTATTAACAGATACATAGGGGCTTGAAGGAGATGTTCTTTTTAGCAGAATGATCAGTAGCTCTGAACCATGTGTCTCCACTTTACTTTTTACACGCTAATCCTCATGTTCGGTGCTCATTTCTAACCAGTGGTGTCTGTAATGATCCCTTTAAAGTCATCCTGTGGGATGCAATTTCATTGTAAATTCTCATTCTTTTTTCAAATATCTCTTATCCATAGAACTAAATATATTCACTTTCCTGTAGCATGTTAATGTACTGTAACTAAATAATAAAAATCCTCACACTGTATGAATTTGGATCTCAACTATTATAATGGTTCTCAGCTTGTGTACCATCAATTCTAGTGTTTAGAACCCAGAATTTCAAAAAGGACACTGCAGCAATAGATTATATGTGTAGCAGAGTTCCCCCGGGGTGCCCTTATCTCCGCTGAGCAAGCGGGGACCCCCGCTCCGTGTCAGGGATTTGCAGAGGCGAGCGCATCACCGGGGGCTCCCGGTGGCATCTGCAGCAAGGCGCTGCCATCTTCTATTCGGTCACGCATTCGCAGTGTATTCGCGCATGTGCTGCATAGTGCCAGGAGTTGTGGCGGCCATATTGGGGTTGGCATGAGAGATTGCGCATGCGCAGGAGTTTGCGCATGCGCAGGTGTAAGCACGCGAAGCAGCAGCCAGTAGGGAGAGGCTCAGAGCGGGGACTACATGTCCCATGAGCCTTGGGGGCAGTGACATGTTGCGCGATAGCCAATAGGGCTCTAGGATTCCCCTGCTGACAGGATATAGTCACCAGGCAGAGACCACGCTAGTCAGTCTGAGCTGGAACAGAGTAAGGGTAGGGTGTGCATGTGCAGGGAGCCAGTAGCCCCTGCACTAGGCCAGAGATGCTCCCTTAGGCCCCGACTCCCCTCAGCTTGTGGTTGCTGCAGGGACTGGCCCATAGGATAAGGACACAGTCCTGTAGAACAAGCATAAGTGAGGGTCACAGCCAGGACGCGTTGATATCATGGCCCTTGGTGGTCAGATTGCCCTGCAAGGCCTAGTGTTATAGAGTGAAACTGTTGTTATCTTTGTTCTACATATAGTAAACTGTTTAACCAACACTTGTGTGTTGGTTACTGTATGTGGGTCATGTGTCATAGATTATTCTACACACTAGAATCCTGCCAGGGTGGAAGCGCTACGAGTATCGTTCCAGGATACACACCAGGTTCCCGGCAGCGAAAGCTCAGGCCTCCTGTGAATCTAACAGGTATTGCCCCAGACACAGTAATACATTAGAATTGTGGAGGTCCGTATTGCCATGGTCTGGGTTGGAGAGGTCCGCAGAGTCGACGGTAAGCTGGGGTCAAAATCCAGAGGGGTTCCAAAGTCAAGCCGGCTCGGTACATGAAGAGTCAAACTGCAAAAAGAACACAGGACAAGGAGAAAGGCACAACAGACGCAGGAGCTCAAGGCTACAACAAGTTATGCTCAGCAAGGTAGGAAAGGGAACTGCAGGGTATTTGTAGCACACAGGAACCAGTAGCAAGGGAGGCAGAGCGGAGCACGGCCTCTGCCGAGGCAAGGATTGGCTGCAGGAGACAAGTGGGCTAAATGAGTACTTGCCACGCAGCTGGGGAGCAGTGCACGTCATAACGTGTGCGCGTCGCGTCCGAGGGGGCAGAGCTAAGCTCCGTGGCACTCTAGAAGAGCTGCGGGCACGCTCTATAAGCAGAGCGGGGGTGCGCGCGCGCACTGGTGCCAGAGTGGAAGTCTGAGTGATGACAGGTAAGGAGGGAACACGTCGCAAATGACGTGTTCCCCGAGTCCTTACAATACTAAAACATACCACAAAGAAGTGGATGCCAACAATGATCTTTTGGCAACAAGCCACCATGACCCCAGGTGATTAGGAATATCCCCCAGGGGCAATACCTGCATAATAAAAATACTAGTGTGCGTGAGCAGGGGTCTCCTGAGCTGAACCAAGTTGATATCATGGTTCGGGGACCTCTACTTCCAGAGATACAGGCCCCGTTATGGGATGCCGGGTTAATCCTGCCATGTTAAAATCCCACGGTCATGTGACACACATGATTTTAACATGGCGGGGATACCGGCAGGGCCGTCTTAACAGCATTATAGGTCCAGGGCAAAGCAGTGCACTGGGCTCTGCCTATACAACCACTCACAGGAATAAAAATGTAAATTATCGATAAAATAAACTTATATTTATTGGTACCTCCAACAAAACCGTTAATTGCCTCCCGCGAATCCGTTACAATATTCTGCTTCCATAACATTGTAAGCAATAAAAACGGCAACATTTCTCTCGCGAATGCAGACATGCCAACTCTTCGCTACAAGTCGGAATTTTTCTCCTTCTACCGAGTTAGCGGGAGATTTGAATGTTGAGGCGGGTGATCGGAAAATTAGTGTTAAATTCTGGTCTGTGCATAGATTAGCATGGGGCCCCTATGCTCGTGGGGCCCCCGGGCAACTGCCCAGCGTGCCCATGCGTTAAGAGGGCACTGGATACCGGCACCCCATAACATGGCCTGTAACTCGGGAAATAGGGGGTCCCTGGACCTGAATCAGTTCAGCTCCGGAGACCCCCTGCTACAATACTGTAGTATTAACATTAAATAACCCCCCGCGATCGCGTGTTAGAGGCGCGCAGGTAGAGTGACTGATTCAGTCTCTTACTGCGCATCTCTTTACAGACAGATACAATCCGGCAGGACTAACACAGTACGGACCCCTGCAGTGTTAATACGATGGGCCATTTAGTCTGCAGCGGACCATCTCGGACCTCCACGCACTATTGTGCATGTTTCAACCCGAGAAATGGTTGGATAACGGCCGCTGCATCTGTATTAAAGGGATTTAGTTTGTTAAACAGCAGCTTGGACTGCTGCTTTAAGCCCCAATGGGAGAAAGTGCTATATGAAATGAAGTTATTTGTATTAATTTTAATAAAGTTGAAAATAACTTCAATAATATATATGAAGAGAGGTGCAAACCTGTGCACATTTAGTACACAGTTAAGGCTGCCATTGTTTCAGTAAACATTTCTAAATTATGAAGAACACAAATAGTGCTTTTTTCTATTTCTAATTAGATAATGTTCTGGTTATTTGTGCAAAGTTTTGGTAATGCTTTGGCTAAATAAAAATGCCATAATTAAAAAAAATAGTCACATTTAATGCCTCTCAGTAAAGCCAGTTCTTGAATTTCCTATTCATTATTGGCAATTGTTTTCTTAATTGGGTCAAGTTTACAGCTTAGCTGCTTTTCACAATATTAAGAACAAAACCTGTGTCAAATATCTTTTAATGTAGACAATTGGTAATGAATTCATTCTTAACTACATTGTAAAATGCCACAGTACAATCTAATTGGCATTTGCCAAGGAATTATTTGTGCAACTCTATATACTGTAGCAATCTCTTTAAGAATCTCACTATATCACCACTTTCTAGTGTCTATAACAATTGTAATAAACATGTTCATCGGTTGGTATAATAAGACAGAAAAGGTTAATGCCACGAAGTCTTTCATATATTAAAAATAGAGAACATTCTGAAAGTGATACCTACCATTATTATACGTGTCAAGTAATCCTTCTACCAATTCTTCCTTTTGTTCCAGTTAGGCACTGGCAGTGACACATTGACATTGAGAAACAATTATCCTACATGTTCTGTACAGTACATAACTGTACTTGCCACTCTAATGTAAAAATGTCAAGTTTGTTGGCTTGATAATTAATGCCTCTAGTGAACAAAGAGTGTGCTTTTGCTTCTACTATATGTTCCTCTTTGTGTCTTTTTGTTGTTGTTGCAAGTTGCAGGACAAAGCATGGGTACTGCATTAAGGAAGGGTGTTCCTGTTTCCCTATACAGCAAGTACTGTATGTGGGAGGACTAGCCACATTTTTAGCAGACAGGCTGCATAAAAATAATCCCAATAAAGGAAGCAGCTAAATGTATTTGATGCCAACAAACTATCAAAGAATGGGAAGCATCAAGTACAAGTTATTTGGCAGAAGGCATTGTATTGCATCTCACACGGTATGCTGATCACTCAGCATTGCATATACTGTAAACTGAGCCTTCCCCTGGAGATTTTATTTTTGTATTTGTATTAAATAACCCACTGGACCTAAATCAGAAAATCAAATATATCCCTGTCACTATCATTCTCAGCATCATGATTTTCCTTTCTCCTAAGATACAGTTTATTGATGAACTTTGGCTTTTGTGTTTGTACTAGGAGGAATAAAAGGGGAATGCCGGCGCCTAATCTAACAATAATGAAGTCCAAACCATATAGGTGATAGTCCAAATGTAGTCCAGTGTAGTCCAGTGTAGTTCAGTGAGAAGACTCCGGTCGCCATCTTGCGACAACCAACTGTGTCTCCAGCCTTACTGCTTGATTATATTCTGCATTGTGTGAGTAGGGCAATGGTTTTACCCCCCCCCCCCGGATTGAATTCTGCAAACTACAGAACCCTACAATAGTTGTCATTAAATAGCTTTTCATTAATTTATAGTCTGGCTTGTGTTAATGTTAGTCTCTCCAGTTTGTCATGTCTGTTTTGTGTTGTTAGTGTTACATGTCACATGGTTTTATGTCTGCATTGACTGACATACTGCACTATAATCTATTTTTTTTTTTTTTTTTTTCCCCACATATCACACCATCCCTTGGAGAAATTTCACAGTCCGGTTGCACACCCATTGACCACCTAAGGACTACATTTGGACTATCACCTATATGGTTTGGACTTCATTATTGAAGGCGCCGGCATTCCCCTTTTTTTCTATGCTATTTCACTGACTGTACTGTCAGTATCTGTCTGGCTGCCATCACTATTTTATTTAATTTACACGTGTGTCCCAATAGGGGTATTGTTATTTTCAGCGCTGTTTTGCATCGTCATTCTTTTGCTTTTGTACTAGGAGGAAGCAATACATTTCCAATGACCAAGTATTGATCTAAGATTAAACATATTTTACTATTTAGCAGTGGCATGTACAGTGGGATGAATCTGATCGCTTTGTTATTGGGTAAATTGGGTAAGCTGATATTTAATAAGAATTTACCTTATTTCAGGTCCAACCCCTCCCTTTCTTTGTAATGTTGCTATTTTGTTGTATAAAGTGCCCTCTTTTCTCACTTGACAAGGATTGGTTGCATTTGTGTGAGAAAACATTTCATCTGGTACTGTACATTGTTTATAAAATGTTTTTTTTTTTTTTTGGTGAGATGAGTTGGGTTACACACCTAAAAGCAGCATTCCTGGCTGTTGGTTTTTTTTTTGTTTTAGTTTTTATAAACCTTTCTTTTACAGAATTGGAACTTGGGGGGTCATCCAGAGCTAACCCCACCATCTTGGTTTCTGAGATACTAGGGAAGATGACGGTTTTCAAACTCCCTCCAGCTAAACAAAATAATCACCACATGTTGCAGGTTCAGCAGGCCAATAGGGTGCCACACAGTCATTGTTATCTGTTTTCTATTGGACAGCCATTTAAATCCCCAGCAAGAACACCTGTAACTTGCCAGGTGAGTATCTCAGGAACTGGGGAGTCCTCAGAGTTGAAAATAACATGTTTTGGTCTAGAGATACCTCCAGTTTGAATGCTGCAAAAAGAAACCCGTAAACATTATGGGATTGCTGCATTAAAACTTTAACTGTATTGGCTCTGGACTCTGCTTTCTCTAATTTAAATATTTGTAAATTCACAAATCTACCGAGCTTAACATTGGGGCTAAAAGATTTGAGTCTCTGAAATATTGAAAATTTAAGTGAAATTTTAAATGATCCAAATTAGCCTAGTTCAAAGTATTAATAGATTTAATTTACTATAGCTTGTCATAAGCAACAACGTAACTGTAATTATTCATTTTGAATTGACTCTAAAACTATTTACATTGATTGTGTTTATTTCCAAAGCTATACAAATCTGTGAGCAACTAGATCTGGCATTAGAATTCATCATCTTGTCAATGATCTAGGTATTTGGACAATAGTTTTTATGAAAAAATGTATTTAACCGTATAGTACACCAGGGTCCCACAGAACAAGGTCCACCAGTCTTTCTTGAAATAAAACAATATTTGTGGTTATGCAGCTTTTATTGCTAGTCCCACTCTTCTGAAAAGTGTTACAGATGCAGTGGCCATTATTCGAACACTTCACGCGTTGTATACCTCGGAATACCCGTGTCATGGCGCATGATTTCTTCCAACCGTACCGCGTTAAGGCGCGAGTGCAGGCGAGTGCAGAAAATGGCATTTTAGTGTTCTGGCTTTTAAACACCTGAAATTGACACAGTAGCACAGTACTGTACACATTACAATTCATTTATTTCATTGCACACAAAGAAACAGAATCCATGAAATTCAAACAAAGCAACCGCGATAAACACGTGTGCCTGGGGAGATTTGCCGCGTTAATGCCGCGTGGAATACACATTAGGAAAGACTATATGCGATATAGGGATCAGTACCCTCTACTTCCTAAGAGGTGCTCTGGTTGATCGCAGGCTGTGTAAATAAGCTCAATAGTACGAAACTTAATAAAATATAATATATACAAATTCTAGCGATCTGAGGTGCCCGCCAGTGGCATGGATGAAGTGGTAATAAAGTCAGAACACTCCTAAACTCTTTTAGACTTTCGGGTCTCTGACAAAGGAGCAACAAATGTTGCACGGGCAGTAACTCGCAACAGTGTTGCTCGTAAGTTCCATGCGGAGACTTGGGAACTCTGCGCGTGTACATGAGTTGCCATAGGCATAGGTGTTCAGTATCATGTTTGCAATTCACTTGTATTTTGTCAGTACTCCAAATGGAGTAACACATGCATAGAAAAAACACAGGCTTTACGGCGAGGTACCAACAGAGTCAATGACCAAACAAACAATTGGAATGAAACAATGTTACCTCCAGGATATCATACTTTTTTTTTTTTTTTTAGTTCTGCTCACTAAACATTTTGTACACTTATATGGCTAACCATACAAGCGGAGTCACACCTACTGTGCCAACATCATTTGGAGTTGCAAAGTAGAAACATTTACTTAGCCATGCAACATATTTCATGATTTAATGCTTACCAATAACGTTGTTTTTCTTTAGCTATAAGCAAAAGCACGAGTCTCGGAAAATAATATTTTACTTTAACAATTCCCCATAAGGAAAACTATTATACCTAATTATTAAGCATTGATATGAATATACAAAGATAGAAGTACTGTAGGTTATAAACAAAGAACAAATAATCAGAGTAATATATACTGCACCTGTGCCCGCCCCTGTCTAATGTGCATTTAAATTGACACCAGTGCATATTCCTGATGTAGCCCCCTGTAAACAGCACAGGCTATACCTATCTTCCTTCTACTGTGGTAAGCCCTGTTAAGGGCAGGCACCAGTAATAATCATGGGGTTTCCCCTTTCCAAGCCCTGTCCTGAGTGGTAGATGCAGGCCTCTGACTCTGCTGCGGGCGTGAGACAGAGAGGCGGTTCTGCTGACATCATGAGGGGTGGGGCTGACTCTATATTTAGCAGCCAACTCCTGTAAGTGGCGCGTCTCGTTTTTAGTCTGAGCTAGTGAGTCCTGCTGGTCGGTCCGAGGAGTTGGAGGAGACAAGCGGTCTCACCTGTGCAGTCGTGCAGGAGCAGAGAGAAGAGTGGAGAAACTCAGCCACTTTGAGTAGAGCTGATAGCATTATAGACCCAGTGGACCAATGCCCCTCACCCCCCTGCCTGGGGTGATGGGGAGAATCCAATCCCCACCCCGAGGATAACCTTGGAGGTGGGCTGCGGGGTATTGACGCTCCAGCCCAGACCATCCTGTCGGAGGAGTGACTTGGAGGGAAGGAGAGGAGGAAAGATCTGTATGGGAGGAGAGCGGAGTACTTAGCAAGGCTTTGCTGTTGTTGTTGTGGCTGCTGGACGCCACTACATTTGGGAGTCGCTGATCTGCCAATAAAGAGACAATCCTTTATTACCAAAGACTGTGTGTGAGTTGAAAGCAATTACCCTGGGACCGAGGGGGTTCTTCTATACAGGTCTTATCCCATATTCCTGGGAGTATAGAAGATGGAGGCGCTGCACCACTAAGAGATCATGGAGGCTACCACCCCAGAAGCCTGGTCCTGTCTCCCCAATACCATCGCGGGAACCTCAGGCCCTCCTGTTCCTCACAGGTATGCACCACCACGACGCATGTAATCTGCCCTCACGCACCCTAGACACCACCGACGAGTCTGCGGGGGGGTTACACTGACAAGTAACACTCTTTTTTCCATGCTACTATGAAGTGACAACGGAGTCTTTCCGAGCCATCAAATGAGGATCAATTTGATTTAAACTCAGCAGAATAGCCCCCAGCCAACATTCCAATTTAAAAAATAACTAATTATATTCCCACTCTGGAGTATGTCAGAGATGGGAAAGGGATTTGTTTGTCTGAGGAGCAGCGTGTTTGCATAATGGAGTCATTGCATATAAATATGAACAATGACATTCTGTTGTTGTACAGTGAGCTCATTGGTATGCCTCATGCAGCTTGTTTCCATCATGTTCAGAGATATCAATGTTCAGCACTACTGACAAAAATACTTCAGGGTATTGGCATGCAAATTAGCATGATATTTATTGTCACTTTCAAACCTGTCTTTGCATGGGTTTTCAGCCTGCTTTATACTGGAACAAGAATGACACAAGGCACTTTAGAGAAGTCTTGAGGTCAGCATGTGATCACGGGGTCCGTGCCACCTAGCAGCCTGCAGCGTTCTCTGCTCCCTGCAGTTCTCCAGCGTCCCACTCCACATGGTCCATTGTCAAGGTGATGTCAGCGGTGGCATCAGTGGATGACATTACTCAGTTTGGGGCTCATGACTGCTCTGTTCTACTCTGATCGGCCACTGATGTATCAAACAGGATCAGTTGTTGCCAGCAGCTTTGTTGTTTTCTCTAGGCATTTCACGAAACCTAAGCCCACTTCCTCAGGAGTGTTGATAGCCTGTCCCTTTAAGATGTTTTTTTTTAAAGGGCTTCCAATGGACCCTATTATTTCAGCCAATAAGCACTTAGTACATGACACTGGAGCACTGCGGGGAGCTAAACATAATGCAGGCTGCTAGATAGCAAGGACCCTGTGCTCCCACACTGACTTCCAGACTTCATCTGCGGCCGAGCAGAGTGGAGAAAAGTGGTCACGAGCCCCTTGCCGGTGACTTCATCCACCGACACCATCACCGACATCACCTTGATAACGGACCACGTGTAGTGGGATGCTGCAGAACTGCAGGGAGCAGAGGACACTGCAGGGGACTATATGGCATGGATCTGTGCTCACATGGTGACTTCAAGACTTCCTCTGATAATTGCATTATAGGTGTTGGTCAGTGTACCTTCATCTTTCATTTTTTCTATTTGCCTTTTTCATACATTGAAGACCTTTATCACTTTTATCCCAATTGCTGACAGTTTTTTTTTTACATTGCCTTATATGTGATTGTGTTTTTTCATATGATATATATTTTATTACATTTTCGATTCATCTGTATTCTCATTAAATTAAGGGTACTACAATATTGTGGTGTGCTCTTCTGCTCCCCTTGGCTCATAGTATCTTTGGATCACGAGAGGTTCGGGAACACCTCTTGAAGAAGATTGCACCATACAACACAGTGTTGTTCCCAATTAGGTATAAATATAAGTGATAAATGCTGCAACAGAGTAATTTCAATAAAGGGCTATGGTCCATTATCTGTCAGCTTGGTCACAAGACAGTCCAGCAAATCCGAGTATGCTGATCCGGAATATAAAAGATCCAGAGAGTATTGAGAAGAACCAGAGCACAGCCAGCAATGGAAGAAAAAATGAGATATGCAGGGCAACTCAAAGATATTGATTAATTTATTGCAAGTTCACAACAGAAGCCAAATGAAATGCACCTTCGCGTTTTTAAAGTGCTCACACACGAAACGCGTAGGTGCGTTTCATCTGGCTTCTGTTGTGTGGGAAAGGACCTTAATTTCTTCCTTTTAACAGGTATCCTCAAAGCTAATGAGATGCAAAAATACCATCCGTTCGTAAAAGTACCAGCGCTTTTAACGATGATTTTCATGTCCCAGAGACGTGTTCTGCAATGCACTACATATAAGCATCGGTCAAACTTTAACATGCATTATTAATGCATGCAAAAAGACACAATACTAATGTGTGTTACCAAAAGCTAATGCAAATCTATAACATTGAGACATTTAAAATTGTAACACATTTACTTTTTCCATTACAGGCATACCCCGGTTTAAGGACACTTACTTTAAGTACACTCACGAGTAAGGACATAGCGCCCAATAGGCAAACGGCAGCTCACGCATGCGCCTGTCAGCACGTCCTGAACAGCAATACCGGCTCCCAACCTGTACCGAAGCTGTGCTCAAGCAGGGACACTATAGAGCTTGTTCCACATGTGTTATTTACATTATTTATGTATGTATATGACGATTGCAGTACAGTACATGCATCGATAAGTGGGAAAAAGTAGTGCTTCACTAAGTACATTTTCACTTTACATACATGCTCCGGTCCCATTGCGTACGTTAATGCAGGGTATGCCTGTATTTATAGTGTCCTTCCTTCCTTCCTTCATTTAATTTAATATGAATAAAAATGTAATATAAATTAATATTGTTGAGGTATGTATGGATATACATTATTGCATACCCATACTTAATACAGTTATTATTACAATTCGTACCATATTAGATCACACAAATATATCACTTTAATAACTAAAAACCATACTACAGTTTATGATGTGTTTCAGACATTTATATGATCTCTAATATATATCTTTGTATGGCATGTAACTTTTTGTAATGAAAGGGTTACGTTCTATACTCATTACATTGCTTTTAGGTTATTCTCAGAAATAACTCTTATGATAATCTGGGTCTGGATGTTGGCATCACCAGCTTTTGGAAGGTCTTAGATATCGTAGCATTATTCCCATGCGCTAACATGAACGAGGTCTGAGGATCCGCATTCCTAAGTAAATGGTTCATTAGCATATGATTTGCATATGAGTAAACAAAAGTCTTAAAATTGATCGATTCAATATTTTTGGTGGTAACGCGAAAGTATCGTAATGCAAAACCCCTTTGGGGCAATGTTCCATACCCCTGATGAAGTGATTTCCAATCACGAAACGCGTAGGGTTATTTTTTTTGCAAGCTGTGTCCCTCCGATCTTCCTACACTCCACACTATGCCAGCAACCACTTGGAAACGGTCTGAAAGTTGAATCACAAGGTGGCTGCACTTACACCGGAGGTCGCGTGTCAAACAGGCAAGCAGGAGAAGGACATTATCTGACAAGCAGCTTTGCCACAGTGGGTGCCACACTTACCCAAAAGAGTGTGAATACCTTTTTACATTTTACCAAATGTGAGTTGAATGAGATTACCTGTGGTTTTAAATGTTTTTAATAAATTGAATTACAGTGGGTGTTCTCTGCGCTTTCCTCTCACTTTGTTTTTTCATTTGATAACATACTGTAATGTTATAAAATAGTTTTGAGTTTGCGTAGATCAGTAGTTTATGATGGTTATGCAATCAAATTTGAAATTTGGCCCCCCCCACTTGTGTTATCTTCCAATGTTTGCAATGTTGATTGGAAGACATGGGGAGGAATTAAGTGACACACATATTGTATAAATTCTGCATTCCCCTCAAATCATTAAATCTTCCTTTTTTAGTGTTCAAAACTCCACAAGGTCAAAAGTAGCATAAACTTTGAACATTATACCGTAACTCAAGGGTAAGAAACTTCTTATATTTGATAAAAATTGAAAGATTTATATGCACCAAAGAAATCTCATTTTTATCTTGCTATATGGATCTCATGTTGTAGCCAGCTCAGTGATAATATAGATAAAAAATGTAGCCACATATGGAACTCCTAAGATAACATGGTTCTGCATATTGTGTGTTATTAGCTAATTCGTAGGAATTTAGAGGAAAGAGAAGATCAGGATGTGGATTTGTTATAGGCTTGGAACTTCTGTTTCAAAAGACAATATAAATGTATACCTTTTAAGTTAAAAAGACTATTTAGCGATCCTTACAGTGGAATGATTTTTACACAAGGACAGTGTGTTTAGAATATGTTTGTAAGCATGGATACACTTTCAAGGTCAAAGGGAGGAAAGCATCATTCTGAATGCATGTTTTACTGTTTTTTTCACAAGTTTTCATTACACTTCAGTGCTATATGGGCATTCAATGCCTTGATGTGCAATGTGTTGCTCGTTCCTCCATCACTGAAGGGCTTAAGTAATCCATACATACTAGTGAAAACACAATGGAGTACAATATTCAAGTCATGACCAGGGAGGCTGCGAGGGACCCCCTCCCCCTCCCACTTGGAAACCGGTACCCACGTATAACAGACGAGTAATGACAGACTCAGTTTGGAGGTATAAAAGGCCGCGGCTTTGTTTATTAACAATCATAATACTGGAGTAAGCGCTAGTCCAAGCCAGAGTGGGGTCAGGGGGTCAGCCAGGCTTTGGCCTGCTGCCCCCGTACCCGGCCGACCCCTAAAGAGCCGGCCGTTGTCGCGAGTGGGTTCCCGGGTGTCACGTTAGCTTGACCCCGCCCAATCGCTCCTACCCCCGGGCGACGCCCGCCCCGAGCCCATCTGGCAAGGACAAGCACTTACCCCCGAACTGCCGCCACACACGGCTCTATTTAACCCTCCTTAAATTAGACCGTGCCGCCAACCCCGCAAGGACCCTCTCCAGCCCCTCCTGCAAATCGTTATTGAACAAGTCCGCCCCTATCTCGGATAAGTGTGTGCCGTCGGCCCGGAACAGACCGGTTGACTTGTAGTCGAACTCGGGATGGGTGATCTGCCATCCCCCACACTGTGTCACAAACTTTCCCACCATCTTGTTCAGTTTGACCCGCGCTCGGTCGATGGCGCCCGGAGCCCTTGCGCCCCTCCACATTCCCCTGCACAATATGTCCGACCAGACTATCTGTACACCTGGCCAATTGGCGAGTATGAGGGCCAGGTCGTGTTTTATTGAGTTGACCAGCTCGAAGTAGCGTCGAGCGGCCAGGTCGTTGCCCCCGACGTGGAGGAGCAAGATCTGCGGCGCCCTCCTATCCCTACCCATCACCATTAGCCGCGGGAGCAACTGCACCCACCGCAGCCCCCTGCCTCCCCCCCATACCACATTTGCCTCCTCCGTTCGCAACCCGAGGTTAGCCCCGCATGGGCGTTTGACAGCCCGCTTCTCTGCCCAGTGTATAAGCGAGTCCCCGATTATCCAAGTGGGTACGGCGTCTGTGAAGGCATAAAGAGGATGGGGGGGGTTTAACCTAGCACGCTATACGCCAGATAATGCGGGCCTGATATAGGACCGGTATCTGTTAGACTTCCATCGCCCTATCTTTTGTATCGCAGCTATTGACAGCCCTGCGTGTGATGCCTCCATTGCCGCCCCAATCCGGAACGAATGCGTCCCGAATTGTGCCTCGTCGAGGCCCTGGTGTTTTAGGCACATGCGGAAAACCCGCAGGTACTGGAATCTAGATACCGGTACCCCGTCCGCGTGAAGGAGCAGGGGACCCTTCCCGTCTGGCCTGCATGCCAAGTATTCCCTGAGCGTGCTCACTGGGCAAAATTTGGTCCCTGGTAGCCCTAGCAAAGATATCCACGCTCCCCTTCCCCGCTGGTCTGTTTTTGACCTTCTTAAGTGTAGTTTGACCCACCCTTCCCCTAAGACTATGTCCTCAAACTGCATCCCTCCCTCGCCCGACGCGCACACCAGCTCCCCGGCTCGCAACGCTGCGAAGAAAGCCAATGCAAACGCCAGCCGGAAAAGTTTTGCCTCGAACCCCGATAGGCACACTCTGTCTGCGGCCTGCATTAAACCTTCTAATATCGCTGGTGTTACTGGCCTTCTGCTGTCATTTGTCGTCGTCCCCTTTGTTAACCCCGCTAGGACCCTTTTGACGATAAATGCCTTCGTTGGGTCCCCCTTGCCCTCTAGCTGCAAAAAGAAGGAGACTCCTGTCACTTTTTTACCTATGGATCCTCCCGCTGACCCCTTTCCCCTTAAGCTTAGGACAAATGATAGCAAGGTCCCGACTCCCAATACGTCGAGGCCCAATTCCCCTGCCAGACTTTGATAATCGCGCCATGCCGCCGAATAGGCCCGCCACGTACCCGGAGCCAGCGATGATCGTACCAACGAGGTTACTGAGTCGTTGCCAGCGCCCAAAGGTCTGCAGGGCATGGACTGCCGATTAGGTCCGCCTCGGGGGCCAATCTCCGAAACAACGCCATCTGTAACCGGGATAAGGCATCAGCAATGTTATTCTCCACCCCCGGGACATGTCGAGCCTTGAACGCAATGTTCAATTGCAAGCATGCCATTACGAAGCAGCGCAGAAGGGACAGAACCGGCGGGGAGCGTGAGCCGAAATTGTTCACGGCTTCCACTACCCCCATGTTGTCTGACCAAAAAATTACTTGCTTATTCGCGAATAAGTGACCCCACAGGCGCACTGCGACGAGCAAGGGAAATAGTTCCAGGAACGCCAAGTTCTTGATTAGCGGCGTCCCCCGCCAGTGGGGAGGCCACCGCTCCGCGCACCATGCCCCACCGAAGTAGGCCCCAAAACCGACTGACCCTGAGGCGTCTGTAAACAGCTGCAACTCTGTGTTGTTAGATGGGGGACCTCGCCACAAGGTTCTGCCGTTATAGTCCCTTAAAAAACGCAGCCACACCGTCAAGTCCTTTCGGATTTCGGCGGTGATGCGGATGAAGTGGTTGGGTCGTCTCGCCCCGACCGTTGCTGCAGAGAGGCGCCTGGTGAAAACCCTCCCGGCCGGCATTACGCGCGCCGCAAATACTAAGTGGCCTAGCAGCGCCTGGAAGTGCCTCAAAGATGTTTTCTTGAGAGCTATGAACTCGCGGAGAAGCCTGCTTAGGGCGACCAGCTTCTCCGGAGGGAGCCTGTACTCCATCGCCTCAGAGTCAATTTCTATACCCAAAAAGGTAAGAGTGGTTGTTGGCCGCACTGTCTTCTCGCCGGCCAAAGGAACCCCGAACTCGCGCGCCAGGGCTGAAAATTCGAACAGCCACCTAGCGCATAAGTCCGAACCCCTGGGGCCCACAAAAAGGAAGTCGTCCAAGTAGTGCATGATCCCCGCTGCCTGCACCCTCTTCCGGGCCACCCATTCTAGGAAGGTGCTAAATGTCTCAAAATAAAAACAAGAAAGCGCACATCCCATCGGTAAGCATAAGTCTATGTAGTACTGACCTTCGAGCATGCAACCTAGCAAATGAAAGCACTCGGGGTGGACTGGCAAGAGTCTGAAGGCCGATTTGATGTCAGCTTTTGACAATAGAGCCCCTGCTCCCATCCTTTCCACCAGCACTGCGGCTTGATCGAAGTTCGCGTAAGACACCGAACACAACTCCCTGTCAATGCCGTCGTTTACCGACGACCCCTCGGGGTAGGATAGGTGTTGTATCAACCTATACTCCCCGGCCTCTTTCTTGGGGACCACTCCCAATGGGGAAATCCTGAGATTAGGCAAGGGAGGGGACTCGAAGGGGCCAGCCATCCTCCCCAATTCGACTTCCTTCCAGACCTTTTTCCTAGCTACGTCACCGTGTGTCCTGACCGATTTCAAGTTCCGGCTAAACCCTGATCCCGCTTGATATTCAAACGGGATCCTAAACCCCTCCTTAAACCCAGCTAAGAGTAGCTGGGCCGCTTCCCTATTGGGATACCTTGCTAGCCACGGTGCTAAATTGGCGACAATTATTGGTGTCGCTGCCCTCGCGTTCAAATTTCCGCCCTGCGCCCCTCCCCCTGCGACCGCCCTTCTTAAAACACTTTGCCTGGGCGTGGCGGCCGCCGCAAAAGGAGCAGATGTGTTGGAAACGGCAGTTGTCGTACGTGCAGTTGGACTGGTTAAACGGCCAACAGACGCCCGAGTTGGTGCGCAGCGACTGGCTAGTCCCTGGCACGTTATTCCGCCATGTCCCCCTACCTCCGGTGCCGCTCCCTCGAAAGGAATCTGCCCCGCCCCCAGACACAAACTGCAGATACAGGTTGACGTCCTTGACGTTCCATGGTATCACCTCCTCCTGGGCCTTCATTGATTGCCTAAAGCACTGGTCATATGTCCACCAACCCGTTCCCCCGTACGTGTGGTGTGCTTCCTCGATCATGTCGTGATACGTAAAGAGCGATGCGCACGCCTGGGGATCCTTCTCCCCAATTACTCCAGCCAGGATAACAAATGCCTTCGACCAATTGCGAAAGGTGTGCGGGAAAAGCCTCTTTTCCACATCCACCTTCTTCGCTTCCCCCGTCTTTGAGGATGCGGCCAACGCCTCCCTGTAGCCTGGTAGTAAAGATAATATATCTACGTACTCCCCGGCCCATATCTTGTCCTTTACCTCTTTTAGCAAGTGCAAGCCCACTGAGCTAGGTCTAGATATACAAGAGACCTTATATGCCGCATCGGGCATCCTCTCATCCTTGGCTAGCTCCTCTGAGGCGGGTGCCGCCTGAGGGAGGGTGAGCGTGGGGGCTGGTGATTCCACTGGCCCAACCTGCCCACCGGCCCCTAGCGGTGTGTTGTTAACCGGTTGCGGGGGAACTGCGGCCATTGCCGCTGCTGGAACTATAGGTGTCGCTACCGCTGGCGCCGCCCCCAATGCTGGCGCTACGACTGCCGCTATAGCTGGAGCTATCGCCGCTGCTGGTGCGATTAGCGTTGCTAGAACCGGCACTGCGCTTATCGCTGGTGTCACTACCGCTGGTGACTCTGCCGGTGCGGGTGTCGTCACCCCAATGTGACCCCCTGCGCTCGTTGACACCTCTGGCCCAGCGTCAAGGTGCGCCACTAGCGGGGATAGGGCTTGCCTTATGCCCAACAACGCTGCCTCCATGAGCTGCGCACCAGTACCCCGGGGAGACTCGCACACTATCGCTTGAGGGGGAGTGCAAACCGCTAGTCTCTTGTGCGGGGGACTCCCGCTGGCTACCCCTTTGTCAGTTTTCGCTGGCCGTTTACCTTTTTTTGACCGCTTTTTCGCCAGGCTGAGGGTTGACCCGGGTGGCGTTGTTGGCCGCCTATCGGGAACCGCGCTGGCTGCTTCTTCCTCCCGGTCTCTGTTATCGAGTCTCCCCTTGTGACCACGTGCTGTCGGCGCCCCATCTCCCACCCTGCATGGTGATGGTGCCCGCGCCTCAGCCGCCTGCTGCTGAGCCGACCCTGTGCCGGCCGCTGGTTCCCTGGTGCCTGAAATGAGAGAATGGGGACACCTGCCTGCTGGCTTGTCCGTGACCGGCGATGGTCTCCTAAACCTCCGTGTTGACATGCCCCCTGGCACCGATGACCTGGGTCGCCGCCCTGCTTGCGGACTTACGCCCTGCCATTGCGGCGTGTCCCTTCCGTTTCCTTGTCCTGCCGCATGGCGCACCACCTGGCTGGGGGCGCCCTCATCACTTGATGAGGGCCACGCGTCCTCGCATGCGGGACCGTGTTGACCTTGTCCGCTCCACAACTCCTGCCCGCCAGCCTGACCTTGTCCGCTCATTTGACCTTGTCCGCTCATATGGCCTTGTCCGCTCGCATGGCCTTGGCCATCACCCGCTCCGTGCATGAGCATCAACAGCTGCCTCTGGAACCAGCCTTCTTCCTTGCTTCGCACGTCAGCCTGCAGTTGTATGATTTTGTCTACAAAGGACATTCTGCTTGATGTGCTAAGTGTCGTGGGCGTGTGATTTCAATTTGCGTGATTTAACTATGTGTTCCGTATACTGGGTTTTCTGTGAGTATGGGAAGTATCGAGAGTCGACGGAGGCGGAACCGATCCGGATGAAAACTGAATTGCTACTCGCACGAGGTACCGAAACTGACTGAAAGAAACATGAATTGATATGTTATCATCGATACGTGGGACCTCCTGCTAACCGAAGAAGGGGCGTTAGGCCTGCTATTTGCAACCGCCCCTTTATCGCATGCAAAATAAAGTGGGGTTACCCACACCCTCCCTGGCCCTGTGATGAACAGGAAGTGGGATTACCCACGCCCAACCAGGGGCATGCGGCCCTGTACTGACCAGGGAGTGGGGGCGGGGGTTACCCGTCCATAGCAGGGCCATGTGCTGACCAGGAAGTGGGGTTACCCATACCATAGCGGGCGCCAAGTGCTGAACAGGAAGAGGGATTACCCATGCCCTACCAGGGCCTGCGCTGAACGGGAAGTGAGATTAACCCCCTACAAGCGTCATACCTCTGCCTGCAGCATAACGCACCGTATACCCCACGTCGTCCTGAATGTAGCATGTAACGCTGAACCCATACAGCACCTGACCCGCAAAGGCAGTATATATGCACCCCGATGCTCCACGCAATGGCGCGAAGCCCCGGCATGCAGCATATACGCCATATAATCCAAGCCCATCATGTAACCGCGCATGTGGTCTATACACATTATATTCAGAACCCAGCACGTAACCGTGATCACAGTGTATGCCATATAATCCAAATACGGCACGCCACCACGCCTGCGGTACCGTATACACCCCTGTCACCCAAATACCGCACATAATAATGCTGACTGCAGCATATATATCCGTTATAATCAAATACGGCGCGTACCCTTGAATGCAGTATAATCGCTATACCCGCCATGTAACCCGCTTAAAGCACGTTATAACACTGAATGCAGCATCTATACACCCACCTTATCATCCAAATACCGCAGCATATATACACTTTATAATCCAAATACCGCCGTAACCGTGAATGCCGTATATACTCTATAAACGACCTTATAACACTGAATGCAGCATATATACACTTTTTAATCCACACGCAGCACCTACCCTGAATGCAGTATATACACTATGTACGCCATGTAATCCCATTACCGCACATTACTACGCTGAATGCCGCATGAATCCACCTTATGCTCCACATGCCGCACATAACCGTGAATGCAATATATACTCTATATAAACCATGCACCTCAATTACAACACATTATAACCATGAATGCCGCATATGCACACTTTATACTCCACATACCGCACTTAACCTGAATGCACTATATACCCTATGTACGCCATGTAACCCCATTACAGCACATTATAACACTGAATGCAGCATATATACGTTTCATAATCCCCGCACAGCACTTAACCCTAAATGTGGTATATACACTATGCACGCCATGTAACCCCATTACTGCACATTACAACACTGAATGCAGAATATATACACCTTATAATCCCCATACAGCCCTTAACCTTGAATGCGACATATACGCTTTGCACGCCATGTAACCCAATTACAGCACATTACAACACTTAAATGCAGCATATATACGCTTTATAATCCACATACAGCACGTAACCTTGAATGCGGTATGTACACAATGCACACCGTGTAACCCAGTTACCGCACATTGTAACGGCGAGTGCAGCACCTACACACACCCTATCGTACAGAACGCAACTACGAGTGCAGTATACCCACTATATACACTATGTCACCCCGTCCAAACCGTGGGGTTTGTCGCGCTGTGCCTCTCCTCCTCCCTCTGGCCCCCCCCCTCCCCGCCCGCCGAGCGGGCCAGCTACCAAGGCTGATGGAGGGAGAGCCACGTGGCCAGGGAATCCCCAAACAAATAAGTCAATAATATGCCGGCAATGGGATCCCCCCCGTTCCCCGGAGGCCCCCCCTCCCCGCCCGCCGAGCGGGCCAGCTACCAAGGCTGATGGAGGGAGAGCCACGTGGCACGGGGGATCCCCAAACAAATAAATAACAAGCCGACAAGAGGATCCCCCCCGTTCCCCGGAGGCCCCCGTTCCCCGCCCGCCGAGCGGGCCAGCTACCAAGGCTGATGGAGGGAGAGCCACGTGGCACGGGGGATCCCCAAACAAATAAATCAATAACAGGCCGGCAACACAAATAAATCAATAACAGGCCGGCAAGAGGATCCCCCCCGTTACCCGGAGGCCCCCCCTCCCCGCCCGCTGAGCGGGCCAGCTACCAAGGCTGATGGAGGGAGAGCCACGTGGCACGGGGGATCCCCAAACAAATAAACCAATAACAGGCCGGCAACACAAATAAATCAATAACAGGCCGGCAAGAGGATCCCCCCCGTTACCCGGAGGCCCCCCCTCCCCGCCCGCCGAGCGGGCCAGCCGCAGAGGCTGAGGGAGGGAGCGCGCGGTAGGGGGATCCCCAGTGGCAGCACTCCCCGGCCGCCTCGCAACCGTCCCCTGGACAGCCATAGCGGAAGCGGAAGGGGACGCTGCGATCGGGCCCACAGGGAGACTACGAACTCACCTGGAGGAGAGGAGAGGCACTGAACTAACTTCGTAGCAGACCGGGAGCAGAATGGAAGATTCAGCTCCCGGCTGCTTCTTTTGTAATGCCCTGGGCCTGCCCCCTCCCCCAGAGGGGGGGGGGGGGGGCCACGACGACGGCCCAGAGGTCCCAGCGAGGAGAGGGGGAGGGGGGGCTTGCCCCCTGGTCATGGGCTTCCCTCGCCTAATTGGCTGGAGGGATTACTAAACAAGTTCTCGTTTCTGCTGGTGTAGCTGAAAGTAAACACTTCTAAGGGGAAAAAGACCATCTGTAGGGGGATTTTATAGATTAAGCCCTTATGTTAGACAAAGCTACTGTTTAAAGTGAATTCACCAAACTGAAATTCCTTTGACAGGCCAAGCCCTGCAAAACAAAATACATGATACATAACAGTAATGTACAAAGAAAAGGACAAACAGCGCACAACTCAGAGTGAAATCAATTACATTTATTGAACTAAAGTGAAGGTGGTGATAAATGCACATACAAAAAGTAAAGTTGTTTAGGCAATACATAAATTTTGACACGTTACCAACTGGAGTCAGCGTTCACCCGAACTGCAGCAAGATTCAGCATCCGCCGGTAATCAGGGGGGCCTGTCAAAACCCGAGTACCGTCTCAGCCTCCCGACACGATCCTTCAAGTGGCCGGCATGACACTGCGCTATGAGGTCAAAATGGCCGATGCCTGTGAATTGCTGGACCACACAGTCCGTGAGAAGGCCCGGCTGCACGTGGAGCTGTTCAAGGTCCGGGAGGAGTACCGGCAGTATGCTGGTCCGGCATACTCTGGGTTCTGCAGGCTTGCCTATGGTGCAGAGTTGTTGCTACTGTTCCCAGGTAGATCCTTCTTGGAACAGGAAGCCTATGTCTCTGCAGACTTGGAGTTGTTGCTGGCGTTTGGGGTCCAGCGGGTCAAAGACAATCCTTCTGTGACCTCTGTGCTTGCTGCTTCAGGTTCCCAGAGGGATCTACCTGGGAACAGCAGCAACAACTCTGCACTATAGACAAGCCTGCAGAAACCAGAGTATGCCGGACCAGCATACTGCCGACTTCTCACGGGCTGTGTGGTCCAGCAATTCACAGGCATCGGCCATTTTGACCTCATAGCGCAGTGTCATGCCGGCCACTTGAAGGATCGTGTCGCGAAGCTGAGACGGTACTGGGGTTTTGATTCCCGGCGGATGCTGAATCTTGCTGCAGTTCGGGTGAACGCTGACTCCAGTTGGAAACGTGTCAAAATTCATGTATTGCCTAAAGAAGTTTACTATTTTGTACGTGCATTTATCACCACCTTCACTTTATTTTAATACATTTACTGCTGCGACACACTTTATTCGAGCAAATACCCAGTATGTACCTGGCAGATACCTGGAATGCGCCGCTCCTCACCTCTGACAAGCCCCGTTGCGTTTGCCTTCCCAGCCTGGGTTCATGCCTGGCTGACGGGCGGCTGATCTGTTAAATGATAATGATTAGGATTTAATAGGCTGCAATGCTTCGCGTGTCTACCAGATGGCATAAATTCATGAATTGTAATGCAGTATATATATATATATATACTGTGCAGTATTGCAGCCAGCAGGAATAAAATGCTTCAATCCCTGCCTGGAAAATAACTCAATGCACTCGGGCAGAAAACAGTCACAAACCTCAATACACCCGGGTATACCCGAATTCGTGGGACTAGCCGAGCTCGAATAAAGTGTGTCGCCAGTGTAATTGATTTCACTCTGAGTTGTGCGCTGTTTGTTCTTTTCTTTGTATACTAGTGTAACGGTGTTTTCCCTGGGCCCTTCTGCTCCTGACCTCTACTGTATGTGAGAAACTGCCCCGGTTACATGTTGTGTTATGTGGTGCACCTGCTGGCTCACAGGACTCCTGAGTCTCCCGCTTGTTGGTAATGGGGATTTCACCATGACAGGCGTGTGAGGTAGTGCTGAGTTCTACTCACAGTTGGTACAGCGCCTCCATCCCTTCCAGATCCCCAAGATAGCAGGGAGGAGTTTCTGGGTAGAGAACTCCTAGGTGCATCTTCTTCCTGATTAACTCCAGTCACAGGCAAGAAGGATCTTTTCAGCAAGGGCATCTTTATTTGCATGGTACATGGCAGACTGCCCATCATAGCGACCGACACTTAGCTGCACATCCTCAGTTTGCACCCCTTAGGAAGGTCCCTCCTGACTCTTTAATCAGCCAGGTATCTTTCGGCCACCTCTCCCCTAAGGGAGGGCCACCATCTGTGCCAGAGCCCTGGACACAGTGTGGATTCAGCTTGTCACACTCTGCAACTGAACTTGCACTTGACTCTCTGACAGACAGACTTGAACTGCTGCAGACACTCACTTGACTCAGGATGAACAGACTAACTTTAGGAAGTGATGAGCAATATATAGGTTCCGTTAAGACCCACCTCTGTGTCACTAACAGTGGACACAAAGCATGCAGTCACTTCCTTTGCTACACTTACACATCACAGGGGTTGAGGGCAAACCTCCATGATGACTTCTGGCAACCCTGCCCTCTTAACAGGAGTTACTGCACATACAGAGAGATAGGCGCAAAGTTCACCTTTCCTGTCTTTCCTTTAAATTGTTTATGGGCAAGCTACCCAGCTATCTGAACAAGCTCCTCACCCCTACCACATGCAGCACTTATCATCTGAGATCAGACTCCAAAAGACTGTTCATGGTCCCAAGGCTCAACAAAGTATCCGGCCATTCCTCCTTCTCTTACCGTGCACCCCAAAACTGGAACAACCTACCAGAGACTCTCACAGACACCACCAGTTTAAGTTCTTTCAAATCTAAGACTGTCTCACATTTTAATCTGGTCTGTAACTGTTTCATACGCCCATAATATATATTTTCTTTAACTGTGCATGCAATGTCTTGTATATAATGTATACCCTGTTCATTTATGTTACTGTATTTGTAACCATGTATTATTTGTCTTAACTCTGTGCCCAGGACATACTTGAAAACGAGAGGTAACTCTCAATGTATTACTTCCTGGTAAAATATTTTATAAATAAATAAATATGTAACACCAATTTTGCACAGGGCTACACTAACTTTGTTGGATGCTGAGCCATCTGTGATACTATGGTATAAGTTAAATGCATGTTTGCTTTCTGGCATCAAGTGCACCACCTTTCTTTCTTTCTGTTTTGCTTTTTGCTGGGCCCAGCGATCTTTTTTTGTTTCCTTTACCTGAAACTTTACTAACCTTTAATGTGGTGTCCTGAGGTCAGTCAGTATAATGCAGGTATGGTTAATGTTAAACACAGTTTGATGTTACACAGCCATGTGGCAGTCCCTGTTAAAAAGGAAAAGGGCGTTTCCTTCCTGCATACCATTCAGGGTAGATTATACCATGGTATGGGGTGGGCGGAGGGAATTAAAGTAAGTGATACTGAATGTCATTTATTTTTCAGAGTAAAGACATGCATGGGATGTTTGTGAAAGGTACTGTTGTTTATTTTGGGCTTGCTATAGAAAATTGTATGTTGTGTGAAGTGTATTATGTTTGCTAGTTTTGGGAGACAACTTCCCTGTGTGGTATACTTAATTTGGTTTGGTCCAAATGAACCAGTAATAAAAGGGAGGGAGTTTCTTTCCCTGGGGGTCCTGCTGCACTCCTTGTTGCTGCTATGTGATATGAGGATGTCTCCTGCTGCACTCCTTGTTGCTGCTATGTGATATGAGGATGTCTGTGGTACTTCAGTGAAAGGATGCAAACTTTCTAATGCAGATATTGCTGGCTACTCTGTGGCTGGAGACATCACGCTGGGGGAACTGGTTGTTGTACACCTGAATGTGGAATACCTAATAAAAAGAGGGTTCAGAGAACAGCAAAAGCCTCTTTCATTCTTCCCAGGGTCTGATGCTGCTGCTTCTTTAAATAAAAAGGCTGGGACTCAACCTTTCACACATCTAAAATAACACAGCAGCAGACTCTATTATCAATATAATAATTAAGGTTTTTTCCTTATCTCACATCACTATTCACTTTATGGTTTTATATATAATATTCACTGTTATAACACTATTTTCACATTATAGGTTACATTGAGTGATCACACATTATTTAATGATTGGTTGAAGGATATTTTTATTCACATTAATTATAATTAGTAGTGCAGATTGTTTCACGTTTTACATTTAAAACAGTAATGTGCATTTTTGTTTTTTTACATTCTTTCAACAAGCTTTTCTATATTTTATTGTACATTGCCACTTTAGATATGTCTAGTTTTCTATCATATGTTTTCAATCTTCTGATATCTCTTGGTATGTATCTAAGGAGAAATATAAAAAAATTAATTGATATTTTTATTTTATCACAAATTTTTTATTGAACTTTTCCGTATTTTGGGGTACAGAAAAAATAAGAGGATGGGAGGAAATCATTCAAACATCAAATAATATTTTACAAAAACTCTCAAACATGAAGGATCAGAGGGTCGGCCCGCCAACCAGACCAACCGCCTCCCGCCCGCCACTGTCACAGCCGGGGGAATCCGGTTGTGTCGGAGAGGCGCCTCCGTCCTCCCCAGATCCTGCAATAAAAAAATAAATAAAGTAAAAGACATTCAGGGGCGGGGGTGGTCATCCTGCCAGTCTCCTTCCATCCAGCCACCTGCAATGATGTGAGGGGTCCGGAGATCTTCCCTTTCTTGTCTTATCCATCATATTTTGTCATGTGTCTTAGTTGTGTGTCTCAAACATGCTGTCAGTCTGTCCATTGTCATGACCTCATTTATCCTTTTTTTATCGTGTTCGTGGATGGTGCCTCTACTTTTTTCCAGGCTGCGGCTATTGAACATCTGGGGGCAGTGAGAATCTGGGAGCTGAGTTTGTGTTGGTGATGGCTCAGTGATTCAATTGGCTTGGCTAGAAGGAATGCCAACGGGTCTAGGACTATCCGTGCCCCCAACAACTCCTCCAGCCAGTCTTTTATCTTGAACCACAGTTTCACTATTTTTGGACATGTCCATCATATATGTATCATGTCACCTATACTGCCGCATCCCTTCCAACAGAAATCTGGGTGGCCTGGGTAAATCTTACTAAGTTTTTGTGGTGTCAAGTACCATCTATAAAGTATTCTGTAGGTATTTTCCATCGTTTTAGTACAGATGGATGTCTTGGACACTCCTTCCCATATATCACCCCAGTCTTCACCTGAGATCTCCGTTTGTAGATCATGTTCCCAACTCTCTATGTATTTGAATTTATTTACTTCACCAACAACTACCAACTCTTTATATATTGATGAGATGAGACCTTTTTGACCTTTTCTGTTGCTACATAGCTGTTCAAAACCTGACGCTTCCTTAAATTGTGTTCCCTGTTCGACCTGCCTTATAAAGTGTCTAACTTGAAAGTACCGGAATTTATCTTTGGGGGGATATCTTATTCTTTGATTACCTTAGCAAATTCCATTATTTTCCCCTTCACGAGGACATCCCCAATTTCTTTTATGTTTTTCCTTTCCCAGTGCTTAAAATTGTTATTTCCCAGACCTGGTAAAAAGTTTGGATTTCCTGATAAAGGGATTCATCTCGAGGGGTACAGAGTTAGTGCATAACTACGGCTTATGGATACCGAGTACTCTCCTCTCCTATTCTCGACTACGTCTTACGGATCTCGACTACTCTATGCTCTCTAATCCCGGCCCATAGGCAAGTACCTGTGCCCTCTCCACTCTCCTATCCTGACCCGGCTACGTTCACGACTCTGCAATCATGACCCACCCCAGTGGCTTAGGGTGGTGGTTATATATATTCCCTACCTCGGCCCCACAGTTTAGTCCAGGTTGCAGTGAGCAACTGTGACACTTTATGAGCCACAGTCTCGCTTGAAGTGAAATGTCTCCAGACAGATCTCTTTCAATCTCTACCCATTTATGTTGGTCCCTGACCACATGCCACATTATTATTTGTTTCCATTGTGATGCTAAGTAATATTTAGTGATATTTGGCACCGCTACTCCCCCACTATCTTTTGAGGACATAAGTACTACTCTAGCTATTCGTGGTTTCTTGTTCTGCCAAATTAACTCAAAGCACTTGTTTTGTATGTTCCCTATGGTCTTAATGGACACTGGGATCGGGAGGGTTTGAAAGTAGTAGAGCAGTCTGGGTAGAATATTCATTTTTAGGGAGCACACATGGCCCAGCCATGAAACCTCTCTCCCTCTCTCTCTCTCCACTCAACCACACTGATACTCGTTATCGATTCCCCCCCACCCCACACCCCCACATCCCAACAGGGCAGCCACAGACACAAAGTCACACACAACCTCTCTTCAGCTGCCAATGCGGCTTCCTACTTCTTGGCGCCGCTCCCAGTCTCCTGGATGCTCCTCCTGATTGGCTGCATTACCCAGCAGAAGCGAATCAGGATGGAGGAAACTACCCAGTTCTCTCCCTGCTCAGAGAAATCCCCTGCCTATTATAACACTGCATTAGGACAACTAAACGGTTGGCCTAATGGTTACACTGGCCCTGCCAGTATGCTGCCTTGATCTGTCCATTACAAGTATCCCAGTAACTCAGGATACTCACTTCTCGCCCCTAGTTCCCCTTTTCAGTCTAGATACCGAGACGAACATGAACTCCTACGAATAACTTTGGAACTCTGAATGGCATTGGTTTGTATAGGACATTGGCTGCCACTTAAAATCATGGAGGACGATGTACTGACAAAGCAGCTGAGAACTGTTCTCTGCTGAGCCAATCAGGTTCCAAGGGCTTGACTGGACAGACCAATCAGAGCCATCAGCAGGGACAGTGCCTAAGATCAGCTTCAGGTGATGTTGCCTGGTGAGTGGGAAATTGAATCTGGCCAATGGGTGTTGGGCATGAAGTATGATTCATCTCAATGTACCTGTAGGACATCAGGAATTCCAACCCGGGAACAACCGTCGTTCGGGAGGTGCTTACCAGTGAAATTATTGGTACTACTTCCTGGTTTTTAAAGGGATTTACATGGCCATCCAGTAGGAAGCTGCAAATGATCAGGTGCGGCTTCCTTTTAGCCTGAGATTTGGCAGACATTTTGTTTCCCCTGGAGGGACATTTCAACAGTAACTTCACTGTTTATTATCTCAGGAATCGGGGGTTCACCGCATCTGAAAATAGCACACTACAGATTCGGGGGAACCCTGGTTTCTATACATTGAAGAAAAAAGAAGGGGGGAAACGAGTAGGGAAGATTACTGCTTTGAATGAAGTTAGATGCATCCGGTACAGCAGTTTTGAATGAAGACCGATGCAAGGGAAACTAGCTTGTTATGTGAAAGCAAGATGGGTTTCTATATTCTTGACCTCAATTTAGGAGCCGCATCTGTTGCCAAGAAGGATACATTAAACAGCGTCTGTCTGCCAAGACATTTTAATTTCTTCTGTAATATTATAGCACATCCAATCTCTTTCTGCTGAGTGATATGCAGATTAAATTGTCCCATTTTTTTTTTATATATCTACAGGAAAGTAATAATTCATCTTTAATAATGAATCAATCCATTGAAGTGAATAAAAAGGAGCTTGAATAAGACAACGTACTTTAATCAAAGTATTATAGCTCTTGCCTTTCACAACCATAATTGCTTTACTTCTAGCGAATCAAATTTGCTTGTGGAATGATCTGTTGCCAGAAGGCCTGAGGAATGTTGGCAAAGGGCATAGATCTTCTTGTGGCAGAACCCCCACCTCCACTGAAAGTAAATTGTGTTTCCCGTGATCTCAACATAAGGGACCTTGTTTGTAAGACTTTCTACTATCACTTTGTACATTTTTTTTATATAGATTTTTTAGTTACATATAAAACTGAAAAAGACATTTGTCCATCGAGTTCAACCTATGTTAAATTTGATGACAGATACTTATCTTATATTTGTATTCACAGTATATTGATCCAGAGTAAGGCAAACAAAAAACCCCAGTGAAACATTATTCAAAGATGTCACATAAGGGGGGAAATAAATTACTTCCTGACTCCAAATATTGGCAATCAGATTACTCCTTGAATCAACATCCTTCCCATGTTTACTTATTTGGTATATCCCTGTATACCTTTCCTTTCTAATAATATGGCTAACCTTTTTTTTTTTTGAAGATGTCTATTGTATCTGCCATTACAGTCTTCATGGGTAATTAATTCCACATTTTAACTGCACTTACTGTAAATAACTTTTTCCTTTGTTACTGGTGAAATATTATGTCCTTCATTATCCTGTGTAGCTTCTACTGCCATTGGAATGAATAGCTCCTTGTATTGACTTTGAATATATTTGTATATAGTTATCATAGCCCATCATAGAAGCTCTTTTCTAATGCAAACAACTCTAATTTAGCTAGCCTCTCCTCATAAGTCAGATTTACCATATCTTTTATTAATTTGGTGACTCTTCTCTGCATTTTTTTCTCGTTCCATAATCTCTTTTTTAAGTGTAGTGTGATCTTATAATGTGTTATACAGTGGAATAATTATGCATTCTTCCTTCTATCCATACCCCGTTTAATGCAAGATACGATCTTATTTGCCTTTACAGCTACCGCCTGACATTGGACACTATTGCCAAGCCCCCAGTCTACAAACACTCTAATTCCTTCTCCATTAAGGATTGACCTAATTGTTACCCATTTAATTTAAGAAGCCTGTTTATTCTTGTTTCCCAGATGCATAACCTTACATTTTATCTGTATTAAATCTCATAGGCCATTTACCTGCCCAAGTTTCCAGTTTATCCATGTCCTTCTGAAGAGAAATTACATCCTGCTCCGATTTTACTACCTTTCATAATTTAGTGTCATCAGCAAAGATGGAGACTTTGCTCTCTATGTCAACCTCAAGGTCATTAATAAACAAGTTTAATAGCAGGGGTCCCAGTACTGATCCTTGAGGTACTCCACTCATTAACGTTAGCTCAACCTGAAAAGGTTCTATTTATGACAACCCTCTGTTATCTGTCCTCTAACCAGTTTTCAATCCAGGTGCAAATATTTTTACGGAGACCAATTTCCTTTGTTTTGTACAGTAACCTATTGTGTGGCACCACATCAAAAGCCTTTGTAAAATCCAAGTAATCACATCAACTGCATTACCCATGTATCTTACACATTATTTTATTTTGCAAAAAATTAATCTCAATTTAATCTTTGTAGATTATTCCTCAATTATTAAAATCGACCTTTCTAAAAATGCAAAGTCTTTGTTGAACCCATATAATATGGCTTTTGATCAGTTGTTTCAAATGAGACCATGTTATGATCACTGTTTCCCAAATTTCCCTGATTTGAATATTTGTATTTTTGTTATTACTTCTACATTTTTGATATTACCAAATCCAGTATTGCCCCTCTCCTGGTTGTTTCCTCAATAATTTGAGTCGTGTAATTTCCTTTTAACACCCCCAAAATCCTTTTTCCTTTAGTTGTAATGCAAATTTCATTGCTTCAGTCTATGTCCAGGTAATTAAAATCACCCGTTATGAAAACATGACCTGGTTTTGTTGCCTTCTCCATTGGCAAAAGCACTTTGGCTTCCTCTATCTCACAGATATTTGGTGGTTTATAGCATACCCGTACAAACATGTTGTTGTCCTTTTACCTCCGCTGCAAATTTCGATCCACAAAGTTTCTACATTTTCATCAATCCCCTCATAAACATTTCCCCTTATGATTGGTTTTAAATCTGGTTTTAACATACAGTATAAACATAGTTCACCACCTCTTTCATTTGCTGGATTCCTCCAAAAGAGGAAATTACCCTCTAAATGAACTCCCCAATCATGAGTTTCATCCCACCATGTTTAAGTAATTCCTATGATATTATATTGCTCCCTTCTAGCTATTAATTCAAGCTTCCCCATTTAATCTGTCAGGCTTCTTGCATTAGCAAGCATGCACTTAAGGTTTTTACCAGTCGATGCTATTGTTACCCTACCTGCTCCTGCATTTCTACTCCCATTGAATTTAGTATTTTGAAGATTTCTAGTATTATCTGTATTTAATATGTATGCCTCCCTGCTTGCCAAACTTCAAATTCCCTCCACTGCACCTCCATGACCGACAGCCATTTCTCCATTCCTATCTTTTCTGTCTAGTCCATTACCTCTCTTGTTTGTTCCTCCCCTCTCCTTCCTAGTTTAAAAACGTCTCCAACCTTTTTAACTTTCTTTCTTCCCCCTAGCACAGAATATCCCTCTTTGTTGAAGTGAAAGCCATCCCTAGTATAAATATAGCACCTCTCAGAGAATGACTCACAGTGCTCTAAAAACCCCAAACCCTACTTCGTACATCAATTTCTTAGCCATGTTTGTGGCATAGATTTAAAACCAGAGACAGAACATGAAACACAGACAGAGCTCAGTGCACATCCAGTGAAACTTATACACGGTACAGTGCCTAAATATATATGTATAGATATCTATTAAATAAATAAAATGGTCTTTTAGTTTAACATTTTGGCCAAAGTGTTGTAAGCCCTTGAGCCACTAAACGGCAGACCACATCTCAAGGGTACCTTACACTAATATAAATTCTTAATAACCTGTGCATTGCCAGGAAGAATGATTTATAATAAATCTGACAACATTAGTTGCATAGTTCTAAGTCTGATTGAAGCTCTTATTAACCTGTACATTACTAGGAAAAGCACTCTGTATTAGATTTGTCACAATCAAATGGCAAGCAAGCAAGTTCCCCTTAGAGTGGGAGATGCAATGGAGTGAGCTTTTAACCATTTAAATGTGGCATAGATGCCCCAAATCCTTTTTTAGGACCCTCCATCTTTTTTAACATATTCATTGGTGCCTATGTGTACCATGACCGTTGGTCAGTATATTTATCACATTCATATAGGGTTCAATTTAGTAGGGATCTGTGAGTTGATCTTTTCTTGTCTCTTTTTTGCTTCTTCTATACTGTATACAGTACCTTGCTTCACACCTTCTTTGTTTCTACTCCTTCTGGTTATAACTCCATACTTAATCCAAGCTGCACTTGAACCATACTGTAATTCAGTCACACAATTCAGTCTATTTTACACCAGTAGATAACTGATTGGCCGGCAAAGCTTATTGGTTTAACCCAATGAGAAGAAAAACTACCGGTATAAACAAAAAATGAACAGTAACTAGGTTATAGTGTGCTGTAAAACAAAATAAAAGATGTGATGGTAAAATAATCCAGGGTGGGAGACACTGAGCAGACCACCCCCTTGTCGCCCCCCGGAAGGCAAACTCTGAGGCCCAGTGGACTTGGCGTAGGCTTACACTTCCAGAACATGGATATGCACCAGTGCTTGGAACATCTCCATTGTTGCATGGTACTCCTCCCTCCAAATACAGCTTCCAGGTCTTATATATAGCGAGCTTAGCCAATGTCAGGAGCAGGTTGGCAAGGAGGTGCCCAGGTTTATTGCTTCGGGAGACTGGGCACACACACAAAAAAAAGAGATGAAGGGAAAAAGGCAGCCATTGTAGGAGAAGGCCCCTCAAGGTGGATAAGAGGGGCTACCGTTTGGCACAGGTAAAATTTGCATGATATACCAACAGTACTTGGTGAAATGGGCCAAGTACTCTCCCTTGTTCAGTGCACCATGGAGGATTCTCCAACTCAGATCCCCGGTAGAGTGGAGAACCAACTTTGAATTCACCATAGCCTCACGCACTTGCTAGCTGGTATTACACACCCCCAAATGGTATTGGAGTGGGCAATGAGGGCAAGGAATTTCACTATATGGAGCACAAGATAGTACAGCCCCTTCCTCTGAATACCTAGGAAGATTGGGGTGCTCAAACCGCAGCAACTCCCTCCAATTACATGGGTAATTCAGTATTAACCCTGGAGATACCAGTGGGAGTGGGTAGGTACATGTAGACTTGTAAGCATCACAGTGACAGCAGTCAAACTTAACTATAGCAGTCTAAACCAATAAACCCCACTCACGTCACCTCCAGGGTTCCTCTGCCAGCGTGCCAGCCATGAAGGATCCAGAATCCAGGTACATCCAATAGAAAAAAACGAATGGCGCACAGCCAGGGAGCCAGGTGTGGAATAAAAAACTTTTCTTTTATTGCAGCATGGTGAGAGACAAATTCACCCCCTTGGGGGACACAGACAAAGCCCTCCTACGCGTTTCGGACCAACGGGTCCTTTATCAAGTACTCCTTGATAAAGGACCCGTTGGTCCGAAACGCGTAGGAGGGCTTTGTCTGTGTCCCCCAAGGGGGTGAATTTGTCTCTCACCATGCTGCAATAAAAGAAAAGTTTTTTATTCCACACCTGGCTCCCTGGCTGTGCGCCATTCGTTTTCCTCTGAATACCGCCTAAACATGCCGAAGAGATGTCCTCCAACCTACTGAAGTTGGGGACTGCAGGAGCCTGAGGGGTTGCTGTGGCTTAGGGTCCACGCAAATATCTGGTTAGCTGGGGGTGAAAGATGGGCATGGCTCTCTGGTCTGCAATATCCCCTCGAGGACAGTGCATGAGTTAGTGGAGATGTTTTTTTTCATTTCCTGTATCAGATGGGGATGGATGTGGGTTTTGAGCAGACCCATATGGTCCGCAAGCACCTCTGCCTCTTCCCAGTCCCATTTCCTGCAGTCCAGTAGTCATGATCATCTGCTGCCAAAGTTGACTGGCCAGCAGCTGGTTGATCACCAGAGCCCTTCCCCTGAGGGAAAGCATTTTCACCAGTTTTGTCCATGACACCATATGAGTGACGACATGCTCCTTGAGCTCTCTCCGGTTTTCGGGGCAAGGTTCTCCGCAGCGGGCAAGTAGACACCCAGATACTAACAAGTAGTATTCCCCCATGAGAAAGAACGGGATGCGGATGGCAAGGAGTCTACATATAATGACCTACATATAAAGGCCAGAGCATTTGGATCAGTTTATCTGAGCAGATGAGGCCACAGAATAAGTCTCTTGGCATTCTCTCCTCCATTCCAGATCAAGCAAGTCCTGGGCCACAAGGCGTACATCATTAGCATAGGCTGATAGAACCACCTGAAGGTCTGGCTCTTATAGCACCAGCCCAGTGAGCCTCTTCCTCAGCAGCAGTAGGAAGGGCTTGATTACCAGCGCATAGAGTTGATCGGACAAGCGGAAACCTTGATGCACTCCCTGACCAAAATCCAAAGGTGCTGTCAGGAATCAATTGATCTTTATGAGACACTCTACAGAGGTGTATCGCATCTGAAGAAGTGTTAGATAAACACGTGCAGTGCCTCTATGAGGACACCCTGTCAAACACCTTTTCCTTATCCAGGGACAGGACAGCAAGTGACAGACCCATCCTCTGCGCATAGGGCAGCTGGTTCCAGACCAAAAAGATGTTATTATGAATGGTCCAGTCTGGGACAGTATAGAACTGGCCAGGGTGAATCACTTATTCCAGAATGGACTTCAGCCTCAGCAAGACCACTTTGGCATGACCTTATAATCCATGCTGAGTAGCAAGACTGGTTGTCAATTAGAGATCTGGCTAAGATCCTCATTCTTGGGCAGCAGAGAGAGTACTGCATTTCTGCACAAAAAGGGGCATCTCATCAGTCAACAGGTTCTTCCAGGACCTCAGTAAAATCAGGTCCCAGCATCTCACAGAAAACTAAAAGAACTCCATGGTCAGCCCATCCAATCCCAGCAATTTTTCGTTCGACATGAGATGGGGCGTTCAGAGAGCTTGGTAACTTCAACTGCTCCCTTCCACCTTCACTGTCAAGGGCTGAGCTACTGCAGGGGTGGGACCCAGTGGCTTAAAGAGTGAGGCTACAAGCAAAGGCATTAACAGGGTCACAGGCAGGGTTCCGGCCAGAGAGCTAAGCGATGCTGTCGGAGTCACAAGCAGGGTTCCAAGGTAGGCAGTGAAGAGGTGTCGTTGGGGTCAGATGCAGGGTTCTCGGCAGGCAGCGACAAGAGCTATGACAAAGGCAAGAGCAGGAACAGAACTTGGACAGGGACTAGACTTGGACAAAATTGGCAAGACAATTTACACGCAAGGACCAAATACATAAACAAAAAACAAGCAAGAGCAGAACAGATATAAGGGTAGGTGAGGGTAAGTATACAAAGGTAAAGAAGGGACAGCAAAGAGAGGTTTATAAAGGCAAAGGATATGTGCAGCGAGGATCTGGAATAAGGGCAGGAAGAACCTGAGAGAGGAGCCGAACTCACGACAGCAGCACAGCATAACCAGGGGATAAGCAGGGGAACTGCTGTCATAGCAAGAATCACAGACTATGTCAGGTATATCCCTGTCACTCACTGACCATGGGAAGACCCTCCTATAAGACCCTGCACAGATCATCTCAATGGACTCCAAAAAGTACAGGTTTGCATAAAACCTTTTGACTCTGTTCTGGATGTTCTCTAGGTCCCGTAGGGTGGAACTGTCCTCAGCCAGTAAACAGGTGATGTTCTTGCAGTTTTCCCTCTTTTTCTCCAGCACATACAAGAGGTGTGACCCGTGATCCATTTATCAAAGGATTCGAATATAGGATCGCACGTATGCCCTCTGACCTCGCAGTTGTTTCAAGTCTTGGACACCGCACTTCCTCTCCACATAAACACTCTGCAGGTATTGGTCCCCTGACACAGACGGCCGCTTTGAGATTGAGCCTCTCCCCCATGAAGGAATTGATCCCAGCATGACACCATCTGCTAGCACCTTTGGTGTACTCCAAACAAGCGAGGTGCAGGAAAACCTTATCCACGTCCCACCACTGCTCTACGTGACAAAGTCCACTCTGCAACTTCCTCAGTCCATCCAAAAACCCTAGACTGATGTTGCAATGCCCCTGTCCTCCAACAACACATTGTTGAAGAGGCAACTGAGGGCACTGTTGGTATGACTGCCACCATCACAGATGCAGAACTGGGGTCTGTGAACGGTGCCAGCCTAATGGCACTTGACTGGGCTCAAGACATGCTGTGGTTGGATAAATACAGCCTGTTGATTGGGGACCAAGACGCCTGTCACAGGAACTTGTGATAGGATATAATATACACCAAATAACTGGGTTGAACTGAACATGACTTAGATATAATAAAAATAATTTATTCCTTAGATAGGTGAACACAGCAGATAGTACAAATAACAGACAAGAAGATTACACTTACTTAGGGAGTTGGAATGAAGAAGTAATCAGGAAACACGATTAGCAATTCAACAGTAATCAGGCATCAATCAGTTGGTAAAATGAAGACAACGGATATAGGCTGACACCAGTTTATATATAATTTCAGTCCTATATCTATCATTGAGTGCAGGCTATTGGAGAACAATTACCTGCACCCAATCTCTAACGTGGGAACATTGATAACCCATGCCCCCCAGCTAGTTGGCACATGTGTACTTTGGGCCCTGGGGGTCTCATTTCTTTAACCCCACACAAAAGTCAGGGCGCCGACAAGTCTACCAGATGTGGGACCTGGTCAGGAAACTCTTTGTTTGTAGGTGTGAGTTATAGCACTTACAGACCACTCAAGCCCTGCATTTCTCCGCCCTAATGTATACAGCTAGGGTGGCTGAGCCTTTGATCAGGGGGTCTGTTGTAGACAATAGGTCGCCCCCCTGAGCATTTACATTCCACAGATTGCAGGAATCTTCGCGGGCTTTTATCCCCGCTTTGAAATTCAATACCGTTTTTAATATTAAGACATATTAAAATAATCCGTTCTGTTGGCAGTATATATCTACCCAGATCCAGTAAGACGTTATAAGTGGTGAAGCACCATTTGGTGCCTTTACTTGTATGGTGTATAAGTTGTCCTACAGCCTAGTACCATTTGAAGTGTAGCAATATAAACTCATTCACCTATTTCAGGAATGCGTGACACTGACCAATTCCCCCTGGCGGCTTTAATCATGCCCGCTCCATTTGGGTCCTTTGGTTCGGTGTATTGTTGTAAATTATACTCCCTTTAATGCTGTACAAAAAACAGCTTGGGCCTTTGAAGGGAATAGCACAGCAAACATTGCTTTAATATTTTTAAAAAGCATGTTTATTACAGTATATAACCTTTAAAAACCTGAGGGAGAACATATTTTGTAAGTACTCATGTTTGTCATGTTTGTATTGTAATGATACGTACAGAATCCAATATAACTAAAGCTTTTAATCTGTACAACTGTTTTAAGAGCAAACAACTATAATAATGTAGATCTGACATGTATGTCCAGAGGAGGTAAACTAGCCTTAAATTGACTATCAAAAGCCTGTGTTTTGGTACCCCAGAGCTCAGAGGATCAGTGTCATGCTGACAATTATGGCGCCCTACTTGGAATAAATTGCAGTGATTATAGGGCTGTCAGGGTGAATTAGGAGAGAATGTTATTTGTTACCTGAAAAGCTTTCTTCTATTTTCCTCAGATCCATAGGCCTGTTGTAGGTGACAGGAGATGTCACTTTTAATCCATGTCCCTTAGTAACATTGCATTCTACAGATATTCAATGACAAATTCCCTCTTACCAAGGACAGTAATATAATTAATGGTTTGACCAAACACAAACGCTATGAAATCAAAAGGGAATTGTGATCAGACACTGCTTCATAGCTATACCAGAACATTAAAGTGCAGTGGGCACCATTCCTGGCTTTCGCTGCCCTAAATGTAACAGCATGACACTATTTGTTACATTGAACTTCATCAAAAATAAGAATAAGTTATCAAAAGGGTGGCCAACAGAGATTTCTGGGTCCAGGACAACTGTAAAGAGCCCTACTCTTCCCTATCCCCCCCCTCCCCTTGTGTTTTGTCTGCCCCCAGGTGACCCCCATGTACTGTAAGTAAGTGTGGGCCAAATCTAAAACTTTTAGACCCAGCAACTGCTTTAGCTCTTGACCTTCCTCTTGACAACTCTGTATAATGAAACATTTCTGAGGATAGGAGGCTTTTGTTTTACCTTCTACCATGACCCCATTAACCTCAACTAAATGGCTTAAATATTATGCAATTATGGATTATTTGTCTGTTCTCTTCCAAAATTTTTTTTTTTAATTCCCATGTCTTCAAAACTACCTCTTCCTTGTCACATACACTGCTGGTATACCAGTGCTTCTGGTTGCTGAGTCGAAGTAGAATCTGTCCCTGATACAGCTACATCCTCAACACTCCCTATGTCAGATGCATTTAGTAATGCTATACGTTAGTAGCCCTTTCTTTGTCCTCCCTTCGTTCACACCCTGTTTTACATATTTTACATTTCTCAGCGTGAATGGAAAAACCCTAAGTGGACTTTCACTTGTGGACTCGAGTTCAGGGTTGGAGGGTGGTTCATTCAAGGGCAACTGAGTCCGAACCAAGGCTTCAAAACCTGGACAATTACAGCCTAGAATTAAAGGATAAGGTAATTTTGGCATGACTGCCACAGTTGTTTGGATGGTCTGACCAGTCAGGCCTACCTCTACTGGAATGAAGAAGTGCCCGGGCGCTACCTCAAATGGAAGTGGTTTGGAAAACCAAACTTGTAAAAAATGTATAAAACCTTGTTATGGTGTTTTGGGTCCCCACTTGTCTTCTTAATGCCCTCCTATGACTCAGACCCCCACAGGATCTATCTGAGATCCTTGTTGATAATGGAAACAGAAAAAGAAGGGGGAGTATCGGTATTTTCAGTGAAGTATGAAATACAGATATAGCAATACCCAAGCTTTCTTATCTGTAGTGTGGGGAAGGTGGTATAACAATGGATAAATAGATAAAACTAACACGGCCCTGTGTAAGTATGGCTCGCATCAAGGTATCTTTTGTTTTTTTTCCTTCCTTTGTTCGGCCGGTATGACAATCTTCCTTCCCTGGTTCTCACAGTGATTTCCCTGCTTCTGCCGCGGTCTGTTTAACACTCGAAGTCGCAGTGCTCCCCTCGGAGTAGAGGAACAAAGTTAGATCATAACAGGTACAAGGGTAAGTAAATGCTTATAGCGGGTAGCTAATAGGGGAAAAGGGACAATTAAAGCAGATTGAACTGCAAACACTCACACGGGCCAGTGTGAGTGTAATCCTGTAAGAGATGTTTCTCACTCCAAAGGTGACAGCGATTGCACGGACTTGCAGGCGAGCCAGCGTGCGCGAAGGGAGCCGGGGGGAGGTGGTTGGAGGCGGGGCAGTGACGTCGCTGGGCCAATTGCCCGCGGCGCACTGACGTCAATGTTACGGCGCCGTGACGTTGACGCTGCTTTGCTGTGATTGGAGGTTTTCAGCCGACAGCGCGCTGAAAAACAGCTTGGCGCTCGGCTGAAACCTCCAACTCGTCAGCACGCCTGCGGACGCTCGCGTGAGCCCCCTCTCAAGGCATCCTCATTGAGGATGCAGGGGCTCAGCGCGGAGCGTCCGCACGGCTCAGCACGGCCTGTCCATCTATGGACTCGGCCTTAGACTCACAAATAGCGTTCTCATTCTCTTAAGGGGACATTATACTTCATACAAAATATAACGAGGTCCAAGCCCACCTTGAGTTCTAGTGCGATTTCCACCCCCCCCCCCTCCCTTTTTACACTCGCCATCAGATATTATTTTGGTAAAATAATTGATGGCAATAGGTCTGCCATGATGGCAATCCACCACATGTATGTAACAATTCCCCTTTTGTGTGTTTTTGTATGGCCTCCCTTTCTTTTTATTGAACCCCTTTGATATTGTGCAACAATAAACAGTTTGAAAAAATAAATTGCAGTAAAAGCATACAGTATCCCCCCCCCCCCCCCGAATGTGATATTAACTCTGTTTCAGACAAATAGGATAACTTTAGGCCAATCAATGTGCCTTCCACATGGTGTACAAAATGCTATCGTAATGCTTTTTACAAAATATTTTTATTTAAGCTCAGTGATACTTTCCCTTTAACTGACAACGATTTTAACAAATAATGTATGAATAATATACTGACCTATGATATATGATAAACAAATAGAAACTGATCACTCCTATCTTCAAGATCCGCCTGAAAAGTCAACTTGAACTCTTAAAGTCCCGTATTATATTGCTGATGCAATGTATAATGTAATATAGTCTGGGTATACAACAGTTAAACATGCAAGTATTGTATAGTGTACGATACCATCACGACGGTTATGTGATAGAGATAAGGACTAACAGAGAACACAACTGGGTATGAATGGACAACTGGTGGGGATATATGCATGACAGAGGAGAGATTAATTACCTCTGAAGCCTCCAGACCACATAGAAGTCTACCTCTGTCTCAATTTAGTCTCGGTTGAATGTAATGCAGCATAGATTCGCACACCGTCACCTCCGGAAATTATTAATACACTACCAGTGTACCGGAGCCTCCGTAGTAGTTGCTTTGTGGTCAAGCGTGCTGCTGCTGAAGATCAAGACGAGATCAAGTACCGGAACCTGCAAAAACTGCTGAAACGCCACTCCAATCGAAAAAGTTGTACGATAGCTGTAGATTGGTTGGACAACTGCCCAGGTAAAAAAGCACCAAACAGCTCACCGGGTTGTACAAAAATAAAAAAAAGATTTATTGGGTTACATATTAAAAAACAAAAAACATACTAGGGACAGAACAGAGAAAACTCTCCTCCCACGCGTTTCACGCTAAGCTGTGCTTTCTCAAGGAGTCTACATTACAGCTATCTATTATGATATATGATATACTGGAAATAAAGCAATGTAAAGGTACTTCGCTATGGAATATTACTTATAGACCATAGATACAGAGGGATATTAGGGTTGTACTATATCAGCTGCACAGAAAGTGTTTTTCTTTCAGTTCAGATGCAAAGAGCCATAAAGAGGATCTGCAGCCTGCAAACAACCACAGATCGTTATCCATGTTATTTTTTTGTTAATCCCAGCGTAGTTCTGCAAATACAGTATGCAGAAGTCTTTAACCCTTTCAGTGCTCGGGAGCTGGCAGACAATGAGCCACCCTTCCAGCACTTCACGGGTAAAATAACCACCTTTGTCAGAATACATAAAAACTAATGGATAAAAATCAAGGAGCAAAAGAATAACATTTCTACAATAATCACTCATTGGCGCTCGGAGATTCTGTTCTGCATGGTTACATTATAATTGAAAAATATATATAATAAACTATACATAATTATGTGAATGAATAATAAATGTTTTTCACTTGGGTATTCTCTATGTCTGGTTGTTCGAGGCAAACTCCACAGACCGGACCGTTCCTTAAGGGTTTTGAGAAGCATTTATGTAAACTCTTGTTGCCACATTATATGCACAATTGTTGTCACTGTATTCACTCATTGTGTTTATCACTATTTTATTTATATTATCACAGAATATTCCCTTGATTGCAATTATTGCACATTAATTGTTGTGATCACCATATACTGTAGGAGTTCGCTTTACGTTTTTTGTTCTTTGTGTGGCCAGGGTTCCCGTTAGTCCCCAGTTTACCCTGATTACCTTCGTGCTGCGGGGGGAAAGTGCAGAGTGTTGCGGCAGCGTGTGACAGGCGAGCGCATCGCCGGAGGCTCCGGCGGTTCCTTTAGCAGGGCACCGCCATGTTATGATTGGCCGTGCATGCCCAGTGTGAGTTAGCGCATGCGCAATGTCCACAGCGTGCGGCGGCCAATAGGGGAGGCTCTAAACAGGGACTACATGTCCAATGAGGTTTAGAGAGGGTAGCCATGTGATGCCACAGCCAATAGGGCTGCAGCTTTTCCAGTGCACAGAAAATAGATACATTTGGTGCACGGAGACCACGCCAGTCAGAGCTGGGACAAGGAAGGGGTAGGTCATGTGTGCAAATGTCTATGGCACCTGCACTAGGCTAGATACCCCCTGTTAGGTCCCAGCTAGGCCCTGACTCCCCTTTCAGCGTGTGGTTGCTGCAGGGACAGGCCCAGTAGATAGGGACACTGACCCTGTAGCACCAGTGATAGGGACCAAGCCAGGATGCAGCTGCATCCTGGCCTCAGGTGGTCTGGGACCAGACACCTGCTACTACAGAGACTATTAAAGGTGGTACAGTCCAAGCGGGACCCACCCACAGTAGAGGCGGAGGCATTGCATTTCACCACCCTGGATCTGTGGATCCCATCCTACATCTGCAGCGCGCCTAGGTGTGGAACCACTGGGCAGGTATCGCAACACAAAAAGTGCACCAACGTACACCTCAGTTCTAGTGGGCAGTGCTGACCTACACATTTTGGGTGGGACTACTTATTCGGGGACACCAGGGTGGTTGGGTGCCCGAGTGCACCTTAGGTGTGGGACTGTGCATTGGATGTGAGGCATACGTTCGTGCATGACCGGGTGGATATATATGTATATAATAAGGCTGTACATTAAACCTTTATAAAGTGTGTTTTGCTGCATGGAGTTCCTGTAATGGGGTCATTTCACATAGTAGAATCCCGCTACAGGTGGAGGCGCTACCGAACATCAACTCAGGTACAACCCAGGTTCCCAACAGTGGAGACTCAGATATCCTGTGCACCACAGGTATTGCACCCCACCCATACACCGTAGCCACACATCTCCCAGGGGGTGGGGGTACATGCGCTTCATTTGTATTATCTATGTCTGTCTAATATAAAAGAAAAATCTAACTGTGAAATTTTCAATCAAGGATGCTAATTATAGCCAGTAAAATGATTTTGCTGCCCGTATGACATTCCCTGTATGTTATTAAGGCTCACAAGCCCAGGACCTTTATGAAGTACTGCACAGGGTTCGTCATGCTGTGTTTGCTCATTTTGTAGGGGGCGTTCCGATGGAGCGGTGAACACGGTCAGAATGGAAGTGGAGCCCTAGCCATGTCACGGGCAACATGTTGCAACCCCGTGATAACTACTCCAAGTGATCACGTGGTCCTGATCCAGGAAGACCTGCGGCATTCTAGTACCACCGGTCGTCTGGCAGTGAAGGGGTTAAATGTTCAAACCAGCCAGTGTTTTTGTACTCGTGGGCATCTGAGTTAAAACTATATAGCCTTGTGATTAGAAGAGAGAACCTCACTCAAACTAAGATGCTAAATCAATACTGTGTGCTACCAGGGAGGTGAACAGACTATACAGGGTAACTGATGGATAGTGTCAAAGAGACACAGCCCACAAAGAAATCCCTTTAGCGGTGCACTACAGACCAAATTGTTTATTTATCATTTTAATGGTCATATAGAAACTGCAAACAAAACGGTTAAAATACATTTTAATATCACAATCAATTATTAATATCACATAGAATTTTAATTAAAAAAGCAAAATGTATAAATTCCCAAAGTAATTCAAACTACTCGATGAATGCATTAATATGCATACATGTGTATACGTATACAGCCTTATAAATGTGTGTATTTTGAATTCTGTGAGGAATCCACTCCTGGCTTTTCTCGTAGCCTTGCAGGGTGCAGTTGTTCTCACTAAATTCCCTCTTTGAAATCAACAGCAGCTGTGCGGGCTATCACTGCAACCTAGCCTTGTACTCAGTCATTGAGCAGTGCCCTCACACCCTCCTCCTGGGATTGGCCCACTGGCCTTTAAATACTGCATTCCCCCCACAATGCTTCTCTGCCGAGCATAATCCTTCTTGGATGTTTCCTGTGTTTTGCCACAAGCCTTCTGGCTTGTTATCTCTTTTTACTAATCCCGGTTGATTATGGTTCCAGTTCATTGTACTCGTTCCAGTTTCCTCGCAGCCTGCAGCTTCTTCGCTGAGGCCTGTGTTCCTGGTTCCCCATGGCCTGCTGCTCTTTCTCCTTTCGCAGAGGCCAGCTTTAACTTCCGCTCTCAAGCACACTGTAGACCTGCTGTGTGCTATCTCCCTGGAGGCCGCAACCTGCTGCTTCTACCCTTAGCAGAGGTTGCTGTTTGGACCCCGTGGCCTGCTGCTCTTTCTCCCTTTGAAGAGGCCAGCTTGAACTCCTGTGCTGAAGCATTGGTTTTCCAGTGCTGCTTGGCAGTGTGCCCTCTCCGGTAAGCCTGTCATCAGGCTTTGTGTCCAATCAGAAGACACAGGGGTGGTGCCTGCTGGAGCTACTTAGTGTACTGTCACTTCCTATTTTGTGAGTCTGTCCCCAGAGTGAGAGGGACAAGGGTGACCTAGACCGAGCTACCAGGACTGGCAAGCTTGAGGCCTCCCTACGGGGAGTGAGAGGGTGCACCCCATACCTCCTATCCTGCATAGAGGATAGGGGAAGAGCTGGACCCACTCTCGGTGCCCTAGGCCGGGAGTGAGGTCAGGGACATCCTGGAGGAAGAAAGCCTGCAGTGTGATCTGGCTGCTGAATAGAGAAAACCAATAAAGACCTTGTACTTTTACCTATACTCCTGCCTGAGAGTGAAGTGCATTGGGAGGAGGTGAAGGAATATTCTCTTGTAGATACTTCACCCCATACAGCTGGGGGCTGCAGCAGATGGAGGCGCTGCACCAGTAGATGAGACGGAGGCATAACCCCAGAAGCCTGTCCTGTTCTCCCCTATGTCATCGCGGGAGACTCAGGGCCCCCTGTTGCCAGCAGGTATGCACCACACAGAGATATGTAGTCTGAGCATTAGACTCCCAAGGAGACCCTATCTGAGATTGAGGGGGGGAATCAGGGTTACACTTAGTAACCCTGCAATGTGTATACCATGGCAGGTGACGTGGTTATGAGCCCATAACCAGCCGTGAAGAGGTTAATTGTGTTGCTTCCGCTAGGCAGTTACTCAATCTTTCCTGCAGTTATCACATAGTAGCTCTTATGGGTATTTTGCTGTCATAATATTTATATTCGTTTCCTGATAAACCCTGTCAGAGGTTCTTATGCCACACAGATGACTGTAGATAGCCCTGTTTATCCCGTCAGATGCGGCTGTGAACTTAAATGTTGAGCAGAAGGATCTTGCACAGATGAGCGTGCAGATGTTTACTACTGTAGCACAGAATGTGGTAAAACAATTTTATGGGATTATAACCAAACCTGTTATTTCCTCATGCATGTGGTTATAAGCATCTATCTGGCGGTGAACCGGTTAATCGTGTATCTCAACAGGCTAGTTGAATGATATGTCATGGGGTTTTGTTCACAAACTGTTGCTAACTCATACATTTATGTTAATTGAGGTCTTTCAGCTGGCAGGTAACACTGTGGTAATATTTATATTCGTTTCCTGATAAACCCTATCAGAGGTTCTTATGTCACACAGATGACTGTAGACAGCCCTGCTTATCCCATCAGATGTGACTGTGAACTTAAATGTTGAGCAGAAGGATCTTGCACCAATGAGTGTACAGATGTTTAATGACCCACTTTGATAAGGTTATTAGATATATAACACCTGTGGTTTTGCAATTGATGAATTTGTTTAGGGTAAATATTTTGGTGTTGTTCCAATTAGAAAACGTTTTGCTTCCCTTCATATGTTGGCATGTCTTACAACTATGCAATTTGTAGCATCCTGTTGTTTTTAACCATGTTTCTTTCCTTTTAGGCCTTGAGAAATGGCTGTGTACGAGGAGATCACAGATGTTTTTGAATCTCCTCCATACCACTGATGGCCTATCCTTTAGGACTATTTTGAGGTCCTCATCACACATGAGTAGATGCCAATGTTTTCCTAGAATGGAATTAATGTATTGCCATTGACCATTGTATGTAGTTATGCATCAAATCTCTTTTCTACTATTCACCATTGGTTTTTCCACAAGCAAACTTTCTCGAGGGGTTGTCACCGCTCTGTGGTATGCGGTTTTTAATTGTGTTTTTGAATACCCTCTTGCTAGGAAATTATTTCTCATTTCCTTAGCCTGTTCTTTAAAGGTGGGAAAATCTGAACAGTTCCTTTTGATCCTGAGGAATTGACCTGTGGGAATTCCTCTGATCAATGGTTTTGGGTGGTAACTGTCCCCCTTGAGATAGCTGTTAGTTGCCATCTGTTTTTTGTAGTTTGATGTGTATAGGGGACCATCCAGTGTTTTTGTGATTTTTAGCTCAAGGAAAGTGATAGTCTCCATACTTATCACTGATGTGAGTCTGAGGTTATGATTGTTGGCGTTGAGGAGTTCCAGGAAGGTAACTAGTTCTTTTTTACTTCCTTTCCATAACAGCATAATGTCATCAATATACCTTATCCATATATCAATGTGTTTGGTATTTTGATGCATTGCTTACGAAAATACTCTAATCTCCTCCCATCCTAGATAAACATTCGCGAATGTGGGTACGCAGGTGGTGCGCATTGGTGTTCTCTGGATTTGTAGATAGTATTTGTTATTGAAAAGGGAGTAGTTATGTTGAAAAATGAACTCCAAGAGTTTGTGGACAAATTCATTATGCTCATAGAACAGTCGGCTCCTAGATGATAAAAAGTGTTGCATTGCCAAGAGTCCCACACCATGTTGGATGCTGGTGTATAATGATTCTACATCAAAACTTACCAGCAAAGTTTCTTTCTCAACTTGGATTCCTTCCAGACATTTGAGAACGTCTGTTGTGTCACTTACTTGTGATGGTAGGGTGTTGACGAAACTTCTTAGGACCCTATCAATATAGATGCTCGCATTCTCTGTGAGTGAGCTGATGACTGAGATGATTTGGCCTTCCCAGTGGTTTGGTGGCATTTTTGTGGATTTTTGGTATACAGTAGAATGTGGCGATGGTAGGGCACCTATTCATCATAAAGTCTTGCTCTTGTTTGGAAATGACTTTAGATAAAGCTCCTTTTTCCAAAATCTGACTGAGTTGTCTTTGAAAGACTGTTGTGAGGTCCTTCTGTAGGATTATATAACACTTTTTATCACCTAGTAATTTGCGGTTTCTGCAACATAGTCCTCAGTGTTAAGGAGAACTATGTTGCCTCCTTTGTCCGCCGGTTTCACAGTAACCTCCTCCATGTCCATTATTTCCTTTAGGGCTTTTTTGTTCTCTTTGATTCAGGTTGTGTTTCCCTTTGCGGATATTGAGATGTTCAAGGTCCCTGGTAACCAGGTCCAAAAAAGTGGGCACGTTGGAACATGAGTCCTGATGAGGGGTAAAATGACTTTGAGGTTTTAGAGAGGTGTGTGGCCCATCTCCTGGGTTATTTTTGCTATCATCACTGAAACATGGTGGGATAAAACTCATGACTAGACCTTAATTTACAGGGTTATTCTCTTTTTCGGAAGGATCGAACAAATAGAAGGGGAGGTGGAGTATGTCTATATGTTAAACCAGATCTAAAACCTATTATAAGGGATGATGTCTATGAAGGGAATGATGAAAATGTAGAGACCTTGTGGATAGAAATTAGCAGTGGAGGTAAAATTATAAAGAAAATGTTTGTGGGAATATGCTATAAACCACCAAATATCTGTGAGATTGAGGAAGCTAAAATACTTTTGAAAATGGAGAAGGCATCAAAACTGGGTCATGTTTGCATAATGGGGGATTTTAATTATCCTGACATAGACTGGGGCAATGAGATTAGCGTTACAACAAAAGGCAACAAGTTTTTGGGGGTGCTTAAAGACAATTTTATGACCCAAATTATTGAGGAACCAACCAGGAGAGGGGCAGTTCTGGATTTGGTCATATCAAACAATGTAGAAGTAATAACAAATATTCAAGTCCTGGAACATTTGGGTAACAGTGATCATAACATGGTCTCATTTGAAATAAATTATCAAAAAACAGATTACTTGGGTTGAACAAAGACTTTAAACTTTAGAAAGGCAGATTTTAATAAACTGAGGTCTAATCTAGTAGTAATACAATGGGATGATGTTTTTGCAGGGAAAAATATAGAAGATAAATGGGCAATCTTTAAAACATTGTTAGAAAAGCACACGTATCAGTGTATACCCTTGGGTAATAAGTATAAAAGAAATAAGTCAAAACCAATGTGGCTAAATAAACAGGTAGTGGAGGAAATGGACAAGAAGAGGAGGGCGTTTATAATCTTTAAGTCAGAAGGGACAGAGACATCGTATCAGAATTATAAGGAATGTAACAAAAATTGCAAAAGGGCAATTAAATTAGCAAAAATGGATAATGAAAAAAGGATTGCAATATAAAGTAAGGTCAACCCTAAAAAGTTCTTTAAGTACCTTAATAACAAAAAAATGAGAAAAGAAAATATAGGACCCTTTCAGTGTGAGATGGGAAGGCAGATTATTGGAGATAAGGAAAAAGCTGAGGTATTAAACAAATTCTTTGCCTCTGTGTTTACCAGGGAAGAATCAAGTTCAATAGTAGCGCCACAGGAGGAAGCCACAACCTCCATATTAATGACCAATTGGTTAACTGAGGAAGAAGTTCATAAGCAACTTGAAAAAATTAAAGTAAATAAGGCACCTGGCCCCGATGGCATACATCCAAGAGTTCTCAAGGAGTTAAGCTCAGTAATAGCAAAACCATTATATTTAATATTCAAGGACTCCATTTCCACAGGCTCAGTACCACAAGATTGGCGTAAAGCAGATGTGGTGCCTATATTTAAAAAGGGAGCTAGATCACACCCGGGGAATTACAGACCGGTAAGCCTGACTTCAATAGTAGGGAAACTACTTGAAGGTTTAATACGGGATAATATTCAGGAATACCTAATGGAAAACAAAATTATTAGTAATAGTCAGCATGGATTTATGAAGGATAGATCTTGCCAAACTAACCTTATTTGTTTCTTTGAGGAGGTAGGTAGGAATTTAGACCAGGGTAATGCAGTTGATGTGGTCTACTTAGATTTTGCAAAGGCTTTTGATACGGTTTCACACAAGAGGTTGGTGTACAAAATAAAGAAAATTGGACTCAGTAATAATATATGCACCTGGATTGAAAACTGGTTAAAGGACAGACAACAGAGGGTTGTCATAAATGGAACTTTTTCAGGTTGGGCTAAAGTCGTGAGTGGAGTACCTCAAGGATCGGTACTGGGACCCCTGCTTTTTAACTTGTTTATTAATGACCTTGAGGTTGGGATCGAGAGCAAAGTCTCCATCTTTGCTAAATTGTGTAAGATAATAGAATCAGAGCAGGATGTAATTTCTCTTCAGAAGGACTTGGAGAGACTGGAAACGTGGGCAGGTAAATGGCAAATGAGGTTTAATACAGATAAATGTTAGGTTATGCATTTGGGATGCAAGAATAAAAAGGCGACTTACAAATTAAATGGAGATATATTGGGGGAATCCTTGATGGAGAAGGATTTAGGAGTGCTTGTAGACAGCAGGCTTAGCAATAGTGCCCAATGTCATGCAGTAGCTGCAAAGGCAAACAAGATCTTATCTTGCATCAAACGGGCAATGGATGGAAGGGAAGTAAACATAATTATGCCCCTTTACAAAGCATTAGTAAGACCACACCTTGAATATGGAGTACAATTTTGGGCACCAATCCTTAGAAAAGACATTATGGAACTAGAGAGAGTGCAGAGAAGAGCCACCAAATTAATAAAGGGGATGGACATTCTAACTTATGAGGAGAGGCTAGCTAAATTAGATTTATTTACATTAGAAAAGAGGCGTCTAAGAGGGGATATGAAACTATTTACAAATATATTCAGGGACAATACAAGGAGCTTTCAAAAGAACTATTCATCCCACGGGCAGTACAAAGGACTCGGGGCCATCCCTTAAGGTTGGAGGAAAGGAAATTTCACCAGCAACAAAGGAAAGGGTTCTTTACAGTAAGGGCAGTTAAAATGTGGAATTCATTACCCATGGAGACTGTGATGGCAGATACAATAGATTTGTTCAAAAATAGGTTGGACATCTTTTTAGATGGGAAAGGTATACAGGGATATACCAAATAAGTATACATGGGAAGGATGTTGATCCAGGGATTAATCCGACTGCCAATTCTTGGAGTCAGGAAGGAATTAATTTTTCCCCTTAATGGGGTTTTATGTTTGCCTTCCTCTGGATCAATAAGTAAGTATAGATATAGAATAAAGTATCTGTTGTCTAAATTTAGCATAGGTTGAACTTGATGGACGTATGTCTTTTTTCAACCTCATCTACTATGTAACTATGTAACTATGTAATCAAGAAGAGTGATAAGGTTCCTGAGATGTTCTTGGTCTCTTTCATCAAGAGCATCATCGCCTGAGTATGTGGTTCTGTTTTTTTCTCTGCGTTTGAAGAATTTGTGGAAGAGCATTTTCCGGGCAAACAGATTCATGTCTTGTACTGTGTTGAAAAGATTGGCCATGGGTACAAATGAGTGGGCCTTTGAGAGAACATTATTTGGATTATCAGTTAAGTTTTCTTTATTAAATTGATGACTCTGTTTGCATTTTCCTCTAGGGAAATTTTCAGTACCGGCGTCTCCTTGTCCTGTTCCCCCGTTGGGACCAACCCCTCCGGCCTCTGCTTCCCCAGTTTCCTTCCCCTTCTCGTTTTTCTCCAGATCCATAGACGGTACTCTGGTGGGGTAATTCTAAAAATGGAACCTGGGTGTCTGTTTCTTATGAGATTTTGGTCTCGATCTAGTTGTAATTTTATTCTTAAATTCATGCTGATAGTTGGTGTTCTCATCAGTGTCTGACATCTCCCATTCTGTAGATGACTCACTTTGCTCTTGTGCTTTGGGTTTGGCTGTTTCAAAATGGTGTTTATAGCTCCCGTCCACTGCTGGATATGTGCTTATTACCACGGGCATGAGGAAATATTAGGGTTAGTTATAACCCCATAAAAGATCGTTTTACCACACTGTGGTATCACAGACTTAACCAGCACACTGCAAGGTATATGTTTATCACTGCAAACTACCAGCTATACTATATCCACTACCGTGTGATAAGGGCTTATCAAAGTGGGTCATTAAACATCTGTGCATTCGTTAGTGCAAGATCCTTCTGCTCAACTTTAAGTTCACAGCCGCATCTGACGGGATAAGCAATGCTGTCTACAGTCATCTAAGTGGCATAAGAACCTCTAATAGGGTTTATTAATCAGGAAACAAATATAAATATTACGACAGTGTTACCTGTCAGCTGTAAGACATGTATGAGGAAACAGCTGTTTGTGAACAAAACCCCATTACAGATTATTCAACTACCCTGTTCAGATACACAATTAACCGGTTCACCGCCGTATAGATGCTTATAACCACACGCATCAGGAAATAACAGGTTTGTTTATAATCCCATTAAAAATCATTTTACCACACTCTGTGCTAGTAAACATCTGCACGCTCATCTGTGCAAGATCCTTCTGCTTAACATTTAACTTACAGCTTTATTTGACCTCGTGGGCAGGGCTGTCTACAGTTTGAGTTTACACCATATCGGCAAAGTGGCATTTTCGATTGAGAAGTCTGCAATTAATTATTTGCCCTGACAAAAGATGTGATGCCAATGAGACACCAACCATTTGCAAAATACCCATAAGAGCTACTATGTGATAACTGCAGGAAAGATTGGGTAACTGCCTAGCGGAAGCAACACAATTAACCTCTTCACGGCTGGTTATGGGCTCATAACCCATAACCAGGTTATGGCTCATAACCACATGTCACCTGCCATGGTATACACATCGCGGGGTTACTAAGATTGATCATTACTGGGCCATTTAATGTCCTTACACTTACCTGTGTTGAATCGTATGTAAACCACCACAAATACGCAACAGCTGGTGACTGAGTGATTGGGAATGTCTGCGATCACGGTTCACCATGCACTGACATAGAGGATATCTGTACTAGGACAGTACTATAAGCATAGACCTACCATAAAAAGCAACGAGACCAGATACTTGTTAGGCTAACACTACCACCTTAAACTAGTGTAGAGTGTATCAGACCCATCAAAGGTCCTTTGTTAGAATTCAAGATACACACATTTATAAGGCTGTATACATGTATGCATATTAATGCATTCATCTAGTAGTTTGAATTACTTAAGGAATTTATAAATTTTGCTTTTTTAATTAAAATTCTATGTGATATTAATAATTGATTGTGATATTAAAATGTCTTTAAACCGTTTTGTTTGCAGTTTCTATATGACCATTTAAATTCTAAATAAACAATTTGGTCTGTAGTGCACCGCTAAATGGATTTCTTTGTGGGGACTGTGTCTCTTTGACAGCATCCATCAGCTACCCTGTTAAAACAATATAGAACTGAAAAGGCAAATGATATGGGTAATCCTATAATTATACTAGTAGGAGTCTGCTGCATTCTCTATCTATATATAAGATGCTCTCAGCCAGCTGGAGACAATCAATCCATTATCAAAAAGGAAACAATTACGTAGAGGCTGCTATTATCAGCAATGTGCAGTATCCATTGTCTGATAAGGTCTGTACATTTCATCTTGCGGGGAAAGAGATAAAACTAACAATATCACTGCTGCTACTGTATGTGGGGCTACTTTAGTTTCACTGCCCATGGTATTGGATTAGATAAGTGGCTCTGAGTAGAGTTTCTTAGAAATTTGATATACTTCCTGGATAGTGGGTAGAAGATAGAGCACAGTATTTAGTACATTGGCAAGGTTACAATTCATTGTAATAAGAGGACATGAGAGGACTTATCTGTCACGGGAGACCAGGTTTATCAACACCTTTTTATACCGGGATTATATGATTGAGCAAAGCAAGGAGGTCAAATAAATTGTAATTTATTTCAGGAAAAGACATACACACAATGTAGCACCATTTAAATGGTTAACACACTTACTGGGAATGGGGCTAACGAATAAACTTGTCCTTTAAACGAAAATCACAAATATGACCTCTGTAGGAGCCCTTTCCAGTGACAGGGAGGTACTCACGAAAGTCTTGGAAGTGATTTCGGCATGCAATGCCAGCCGCAACCGCTACGTTCTCAAAAAGCAGGACTTAGAAAATGTTCTCACTCAAAATCTTTGAAGCCGGCTCGCGTCTATTTGAGCATAGAGCATCTTTGAATTTGCCGCTGATGGTTTGACGCTTGGAATCTGCGCTCCTGATTTGGCTGCAAGGCTCCTTATGGGTTTCAGTGTCCCATTCACAAACCTCTACAGCCTATCAGAGCGTGGGAATTCTCCTGCCAGTCAATCCGGTATTGTAAAGCCGGGAGGGCACCTTTTTTCACTCTGCAATGGGGCATGCGCCAACCTGGCACCTCTGCCTCTTTGCATTCTGAGCCCACCCACTGTCCAGGCTCCATAGAGTCTGGGCTCTGGCAAATGGTGGTCGGATAGCCCTGTGTTAGCCCAGGATGCGGGTCCTTAAGCAGAACTGCAGTACCCCTCCTGTTCTAACACCGTGGCATCTCTGAGGCTATCAACTCCGGACTCCACACAGACCCATAGGCAAAAGCTTGGTAGCCATCTGGTCCCTCAGAATCCATGACTTGGAAACCCCACAGTTCATTTACAGGATATCAGCATATATACCTATTAAATATCTCTTTAATAAAATATACTGTGTCCTGTCTTTTGTATGATAAAAATGTGAAAGTCCCTGTTCTGGTGTCAGGGATGGAGTGAGGGTATATATTGCCTACACTCACCAGCCTCATACTTGGCACACTCTAGAATTAACTTTTAAACTTTTTACACACAAAAAACACTCTCAGCATTATCACATAGCTGGAGCACCTCCTGAACCCCTATACCAGGTTCAGGGTACCTGGGCATGTATCTGGGCACCCGTCCTTATACTAGGGACCCCTCTTTATACTAGGATCCCCCTGTATAATTGCAAGTATACAGTAACCCCTACATGCCCATTTACCTTGTCTGGATGATGCTGCAGCAGGGATCCTGGCGGTGAGTCGTAATAACGCTTTCAGGGTCAGAGTTTGCCCGGGGCAATGTGCTTGGCTTTATCCAAGAATCTCACTCCATTCCCAGATCCAAATCTTGGGTTATCCCATGACTCCAGAACCCCGATACATAGACACATTCTGTAAAGACTTCTCCGGCAAACCCACCCTCAAACTTACAGCCTAGAAATCTCCCTGTCCCAGCACCCCAGGAAAGGAAAAACACAAATAAATCTTTAATGTCGCAAAATTTGCACACAGTCACAGTAGTGCATTTCTTACAACTGGGTTCAAGAGCTGACACTCTAGGACCTCAACACACGGATCAGGGGTAACCAAGTGGGCTTAACCTTTTTAGTGAGCTCGATTAACCCCTTTACCATCACAATATCCCATTGCTACAGGAAATTGGTTAAATTTTCCAATATGGTATCCCACAGCTAGGATCCATTGACTAATTCAATGCACTCTTCATTATTCCTTAGCTGCGATGACTTTCATTTGATCTTTTCTTGATATTTTCTGTAACACATCAAATTATTCACTGTGGGATGTGCAAGAAATGCATTTAGAGAAGGCAAATCTGTTTGTCGCCATCACTGTCAATAACAAATACAATTTGCACAATGTCCATAATAGTATTACATGAGATGTTAGAGAATATCAGAAGAGTAGCAATCTTTATTTTACTATTTTTTTGTAGATGAATTCCCTAACAAAGATGTGTGTCTGGACCAAAAATTCTATTTTGTACTATTGTACAGTTAGACCGTTCCCAGAAATCTTCATGTATGGGCATATATTTTAGTACTTTAAGCAAACTCTACTCTGCCACATTGTAGATGCTTTGACAGGTAAAATATATGTTTATTTTCTTCTCATGTTGCTTTGACATATAGTCCGTTTTTTTTTTTTCAAATGCCATATATCAAATATATTATTTATTTTGTTTTATGAATCCACTTGATTCATTACTTTATCCCAGCTAAGCACAATGACACAAACGGGACATTACATCAGCAGCCTGGCAGGTGGGAAAAGATCTAGATGCATACAGAAAATTGACCCGTAACAAAGCACATGTTTTAACATGCATTATTTGTAGAACATGGCTTACTATGCCTTACTGCTTACAACATACATTCGATAGGACTGGGTCCTGCCGGAAAAAAAGCAGCCTGTTATATCTTGAATCCAGCAGCCCACAAGATCCAACGCAACTTGAAACTAGAACTGTCAAGGAGTTTAAGAATTTTATTCTTACGTTATAGAGATCAATTAATAGAGATGACAGTCACAATTTTCTATTTTTGAAGGTTACATCCATGTAGATGTAGGGTACAGAGCTTAAATCTTTTCACAATCATCATCTATTGAGAACGCTGACAGAGACAAATGAAAGCAGTGTTCATATACACAAGACAGCTGTAACCAATCACATTTCTACCACTTATTGAAGCTATACCATTTATAGGCACATTTCACGCTTCAGCACAAATAGAATCAGCTAATAAACACACAGAATCCCAGCAAGCTCAAGAAACATCAAAACATACCACATTTTATATATATATATATATATGTGTGTGTGTGTCAAAAGGAGTGCTACTAGGCGTGACCAAATGTATACAACAAAAGACAGAAAAGCCCCATGCTTCATCTAATATAACAAAAACACACTGTAAAATACTTATATATTCTCTTGAAAAAGGGTCATTTAGTTAAACCATTTGGCCAAAGCGTTATAAGTCTGCAATCCACATCAAGGCATAACCCTTAGCAGGTCCTAACACTACCTGATCAAAATTCTCATTTACCTCTATTTGGAGGGAGAATTACCACATTGGATCTGTCCAAACCCAGTAACATGAAAAAGACCTGGTAACTTAGAAAGGAGGATGTCACATTGGGCTTTTCTGTCTTTTGTTGTATACATTTGCCACGCCCAGTAGCACTCCTTTTGACACTTATATAATATATATTATGTGGTGTGTTTTGTGGTTTCTTGAGCTAGCTGGGATTCTATGTGTTTATTAACTTTTTTCCAGCTGGTCTCAGTTGTTTTGAGGTTTCTGGGCCCTCCCAGGGCTTAAGCTCGCTCCTCCCCACTTTTTTAATTTTGCAGGTCTTTTTCATGTCACTGTGTTTGGACAGAACCAATGTGATCATTCTCTCTTCAAATATAGAGGTAAATGAGAATTTTAATCAGGTAGTGTTAGGACCTGCTATGGTCATGGCTTGATGTGGCTTGCAGGCTTATACGCTTCGGCCAAAAGGTTTAACTTAATGACCCTTTTTCAAGAGAATATATAAGTATTTCACTGTGTATTTTTCTCATATTGGATGTAGCATTGGGCTTTTCTGTCTTTTGTCAAATAGAATCAGCCCCTTAGTGGGCTAAATCAGTTTTAGTCTCTGTAACACAGTCTTGAAAATAAAGTATTCTCTTCTTGTAGAGCATATTACCTGGTTAGTCTCGCTCAGCAGATTTATCATTAGCACATCTCCTCTCTCTTTAAAATGTTATACAAATAGGATATTTCTCATCACTCAGATTCTTTCAGATGTGTTCTTGCTGCTCACTTCTATGTGCTATGTCCAGTAAGATTCTATTGACAACTCACTGTGAATTTACTTCTTCACAATTGCATGTACTGTATAATAATTCGTTTTTTCTTTTCTAAATTCCATTATTTATCAGCTTGTAGTTCTTTAGAAGGCCAAATGGTAAAATAAAAGTTCTGTGAGGACCAAAAATGTGACCTGTTAAAGCTGCAGACCAAACAATATCCTATGTAGCCCCCTTTCCCCCGTGTCCAGGGGCGCTACAGTGGTGCTTTACCTGGATGGCTTACAGGAACCCTGATTCTCCTTTGAAGGGAGCCTGGGGTGACCTATTCACTTACACACATACAGCGCCTCCACCTGGAAGGGATCCGCACGCAGGGGGATAGCCCCTTCCAAGACAATGTACCCAGTAATTACACGCAGGTTATGGTATAACAGTATTTACTGAACACTCTATCAGCATAACAGAAAATACAGTACAACTTATACAATATATATTATATGTACATACCCCACCCCCCACCCCCGGGTATTCCACCATACATGGGTGCAGGGGCACCAGAGTCCTAGTGTCCGTCCCACAATGTCAATTCCAAAATGTCAATCCCACCCAAGTACGAGGCGTAGCGCTAGCCTGTGAATTGTTGGTGCACTTTAGTTGAGATACCTGCCGAGTACTCCAGTGCTCGGTGTGGCCGACAAGCAAGGAGGATCCGCTGATCCAGCGATGTCATCATCCGTGACGGCGTCCGCCTCTGCGTTGGGTGAACTTCGGTAGGAGGGTCTCATCTATAGTAGTCTATGGTAACACCGTGGTGATCTGGTCCCAGACCACAGGGCGCAATCACCGCAGAGCGTATCCACTGTGTCCCTGACACTAAGCAGTAAATTGGGGAATGGTCTCTATCTAAGGGGCCTTCTCTGAAGCAACCACCAGCTTACTTTGATTGGGGCCTGTCTGGGACCTAAGGGGTTAATCTGGCCTAGTCTGAGTGCCACTGACACTCAGACCCTACCTGGCTCCAATGTCCCTCCTCGCGGGCCTACCCCACCAAATGTAACAACTCTCCTCAGAGGATCCTAGAAGCCCCATTGACTGAGCTGCATCACCTGATCGTATCTCCCCAGGGGATCCTGGGATATGTAGTTCCCCTGCGGAGCAATCTACAACATGACTGCCGCTGTTCTATAGCACTGCGCTGGACCTCCGCAGCTCCCTATGTCCAATCAGCAGGCTCTCCTGCTCTGCACATAGCTGCAGCCCCCACCGGCAGCACCCGATCGCTCCCGCCGACAGTACTCGCCACACCGCTATGGAGCCGCATTGATTTGGACCCCAGGCAAGGGGAACGGGGGGGGGGGGACGGGGGACACCTGGCTACATCTACATATGTGTTTTTTAAATAAATCAGTTCTTTACTATAAGAAAATACTTGTAGCATTTAATAAAAAATAAAAAAAACCACTGTAACTTACATTTTTAATGTATTATAAAGTAACAAGCATTTTTTGTTTCTATAACAAGCATTTACAAAGTCACATCCCCTTTCTCTAATGAAATAGGCTCTGGCACACCCCTTTTTGAGCCCTGCCCTCTCTCAACAGTGCACCAATTGTATCTAGTTACTGCCTGGTCACATGATCTTCCCCACGGAACTTTGCATCTTTGGTCCTCTTCTGCTGCTCTGACAGCCATTTAGTGAACCTCCGAGCCGAATCTTCGCCGATCGATCACAGGAGAACAGATCGATCGGCAACTTAGCTAATTACTTATCATTGTGTGGATTGTATTGATGCACATATTAAAGGGAGCAAATCCTCCTGAGGGGGGTGAAGACGTCGCACAGCCGCAATAATGGAGAAGGCTGATGGGTGACTCAAAAAATAGCTTTATTCACACATAATGTGCAAGCGGATCCTCTTGACGCGTTTCAGCCCGTGGGTCCTTTGTCAAAAGAGTGATTCTTTTGACAAAGGCCCCACGGGCTGAAACGCGTCAAGAGGATCCGCTTGCACATTATGTGTGAATAAAGCTATTTTTTGAGTCACCCATCAGCCTTCTCCATTATTGTGGCTGTGCGACGTCTTCACCCCCCTCGGGAGGATTTGCTTACTGCTGCTTTCTACCGCCTGCACGCCGAGCTGCGCATCTCTCTCTCCTGCGACCAGGACCCGGATATCTCTCAAGGGCCGCCGGTCAGGTGACCGCCCACCGCGATAGCGGATGCAGGGTTGGCGGTGAAGAGGCCATCGATTCATTGTGAAGCTAGGAAGTGGGGGGTTATGCTATACCCCCATATCCACACAGCTCCAGAAAAAGGTCCATCTACAGGAGAAGTTACATCACAGGAGGACATTACGGGCATGGAACCAGCTACCCCTGAATCAGATAAGTAAATCTTTTTATCCCAACTACATGGTGCTCTTAGGGAGCCTGTTGCTGGAAAAGATTGTTTACACAATTTATTGTCTCTATGCTTGGGGTCTACCATAGCCTAAGTTCCAGTTACATCACTGTGCAGCATTGCCTTATTTCTGAGCGCCTGGTGGGTCAATCGTCAGATTTACCTGGTTACACATATTAAAGGGAAAATGTTTTAATTAAAAAACAAAAAATGGCAGCTTGGACTGTTGCTTTAATGGAAATACTCTATTGAAGTTTATAAGATGGTGTGACAAACGCCCCTCTTTTGTAGCGCTGACGTCTGTTTGGGTTCTTCCCGACACAGTCTTCTAGGGTTAATTATACAACAAACAGGAACATGCAAAGTATTACGTTGCTTAACTCAGGCTTCTGCCTGCTTTATTTTCATCCAAGTAAGGTACTGCAGCTTTAACATGTGTAGGTTAGAGGCACTCAGACATTTTCATTCAGCGGTTCACTTATATCAGTGTCATAGTATTTCCCACACTGTTATTTCAAGTAACAAGAAACCAAATTATATAAACAAAATCCTATCCCTTTCAGGGATCTAACTACACATCATAATCAACCTCTAACTGCTGCTGGGCCAACTAACCTGGTTCCCCAGCTTAAAACAATGCCCTCTCATTTAGGATCACTAGATACAGCATAGTCTTTTAGAAACAGCAATACATATTTGTTTGTCTTATCTGTTCGTGGTGGGAACTCGGTCCCAAGTGTCCAGGCAAATCTTCTGGTACTGTGATACTTGGAGGGGCCGTCCACCCCAAAACTGGATGCAGGGGAGCAGCGACACCCCCAGCCCCCAGGCTCTAAGGAGAGAGACTGAAATGCAAACCTCTCTGCTCTAAATACCTGTGCAAGTGATTAGAAGAGCAGGTGAGGGAGAACTAGACCCATTGTAATTTGTGGTCTGGATTTTCCATCCAGCAGCCTGAGTTAATGTGAAGCTGGGGAATGGATCATTTTTAACTATTCCTGCACTTTCTGACCTAAAATGGGGCAGAAAGCTGCCTAACATCTTTGGACTATGTCACAATGACTAAAATTAAAAATGGGCCAGGTTGTCTTTCAACTCTCTCCCATGGCATTATAATAACAATAGGGGGAAAAAATAACATTTAAATGAGAGATGCAATGATTTATTTCCATATGATCAATAACCATAATAAATATGTTCCATTTCACTATAAGGGTTATATTTCAGCCCCACTACTATTAAGGATGACGTATAACAATTACAGTACATTAAGATGACGGTAAGAGATAATAATCCAACTTGTTGCCTGTGTATCATGAAAAACCTTGTGTGTGTTATCTGCCAGGTATTCAAAAAAACTCAAAAGGTCCTCCTCCCCACCACTCCAGATCAAAATCAGGTCATCAATGTAGCGCTTGTAAAACACCACATGATGCCTGAAAGGGTTGGAATCTCCAAACACGTGGGACATCTCCCACCAACCCATAAACAGGTTGGCGTAGGAGGGGGCAAACGAAGTCCCCATAGCTGTCCCACGTGTTTGGAGATAGTACTGCTGGTCAAAGAAGAAATAGTTATGAGTGAGTGAGAATCTAATACTATCCAAAATAAAGGCTATGTGTGCTGGAGAAAGAGTAGAGTGATTGTGCAAAAAGAATTCAGTGGCTGTGAGACCGTGCTCGTGATTATTAATATTGTATAAAGAAGCCACATCTAGGGTTACCCAGATGTAGCTTGGGTGCCAGGTTAAAGGTGCTAAAAGAGATAAAACATGCTTGATGTCCTTCATATATTAATGATAGGGAAATCCATTCATATATATGCATATTAACATGGATTTGCAGCTGTTTCGGCTTATATAATAGGAATTTAAGGTACCTTTCAATCTGATGCAGTGTTGTAACCAGCATTTTAATGTATTTACATACCTTTAATATGTAGCCAAATAGTCTAATCTATGCATATGTTTATGTTTACCATGAATTCTGTGTGATTAATACAGATACAAAAGTGTTATTGCATAGATATTTCTTTAATAGGCTAAAAGTATTGAAGGGGTTAATCTTTTATGCCGCTTTTGCGGGCTTTTTAGGGTATTTAAACAGGCTGCTACCGCTTCTCCCCACTCCGAGACGAAGCCCTCTGTGTAAGGGTGAAACGCGTTGAGGGGGAGACGTTGGTGCAGCCCTGGTGTGTGCATAATAAAGTTTTTTGAAGATACATCCGGGAGCTTCATTTCAGACATGCGCAGTTGCGCCAAACTTCTTCCATTTCCCTGAACGTCCCTGACGGCGGCACGCAGGAGTAGGCGAGGAGAGTGGGTCCCAGACCGGAGGAGCAGGTGATGTAACACTATTTCCTCCTGCACCGGTCAATTCCGTGGCCCTGCTTAGCTCCCTCATACCTACTCCAGTGTCTGATTACTTTCTAGACCTGTGTAATCCACCGAAGCGCACGACAGACTCCCTGGTACATAGGAGGGTACAGACTTTCACCCGAGTTAAAACTATGGGGTCAGTGTATCAACCATCAAGACTGGGGATTGTGCTTTAAAATTGCACATCACACTGTACATCTGTTACAACTAGTAGAAGAAAGTATTTGCCATCGTTTTTCTGCACCTGCATCAGACAGACAAAGAGATATTTGATAGTGCTTAGTTGGAGCAAAACATTTGTTAATAATATACATTCAATTCATTTGTTGATCCAAATAAACTTTTATTTCTGGATTGTTAAGATTGTTCTAACTACAGAACTTCACACAAAAGTATAGAACTTGGAATTAATTCCTAACATTGATGCTAAAGCACAGAACAGTACATTTATAATTCTCTGCATGCTATTAATAATGCCTGCTTGGTACACAGGTTATACTGCGCTGTGTTTGTTCATGTTTTTCTCATTTGAACAGTTATTAACTATCCCAAAATACATTGCAGTCTATTGACTAACCTTTACATTGCAATGAGTCAGGAATAAACTTCAGTCATTTCGATCCTGATGCAGACCATTGGCCATATTTACTAAACAGTGCTATGCCATGTCATGACAATATCATGAGATATTATGTGTTTAAATCCATCTGGTGCTTCAGGGGTTAATGTGATTAGCGTTTTATTTAAAAAATACAATATATAGTGTTTATGACAGGTCAAGACCTTTCCGGGGTCTGGGAAATTCAAAGAGGACTTAATTGGGAGGGGGGGCTGTCATGGATAGCCCACTAAAAGTGACACAAGGTTTAGAGGGTTGTAAACGCTAATCAGATACTACTCTGTCAGCATCAAAGTTTGTGAATAATTACTGGTGCATTCCTTAGAAACGTGATCCACAGGTTATGCCCTCATTGAAGGACTTTATTACAAATGAGAAGATCATGGGACTTCATCTACTGTACATATTAAGAGTTACAAATCTGTCATTTGTTTCACAGAGTGGCAGGTAACAAGACCACACACAGGACGGTTAAGAGGTAATAAGGAGCAGATATCCATTGGTCACTCAAATGTAGGGGTGAGGCAGTCGTGATTTGTCTTGTTGCATCCGTAATGACCACCTGCATCTATTGATATGCTGTGTGTTTAAGTATTAGAGGTGAGAAATTATGAGTGCATTATATACTGTATTGAGGTTAAATCTAAACGTCTTTTGTAAAGGTTTTTTTTCCTCTATCATAAAACTGTTGGTTTCACAGCTAATTTACGATGGGGGTGGGCTTATGTTGTTTCAATGGAAAACGATAGGATATAAGTCTTGTAAGGATTATGAAAATCAGATTTTAACAGAGGTATGTTTAGACCAAACACGTGATATCTCATCTTCCTGTGCCAGTGACCTCTCTGGGAGAAAACCTATGACATTTGGGCAATGTACTGCCCACTTTTTAAAACTTTTCAGTCTGCTTCCCCCTACCTGCTTTCCCTCCTATGCTTGCGCCCCCGCCTCCTTACACTGGCGACACACTTTATTCGAGCTCGGCTAGTCCCACGAATTCGGGTATACCCGGGTGTATTGAGGTTTGTGACTGTTTTCTGCCCGAGTGCATTGAGGTATTTTCCAGGCAGGGATTGAAGCATTTTATTCCCGCTGGCTGCAATACTGCAGAGTATATATATATACTGCATTACAATTCATGAATTTATGCCATCTGGTAGACACGCGAAGCATTGGAGCCTATTAAATCCTAATCATTATCATTTAACAGATCAGCCGCCCATCAGCCAGGCATGAACCCAGGCTGGGAAGGCAAATGCAACGGGACTTGTCAGAGGTGAGGAGCGGCGCATTCCAGGTATCTGCCAGGTACATACTGGGTATTTGCTCGAATAAAGTGTGTCGGTGCAGTAACTTGTCTTCTGCTTCAAATGACACAGCGGGGTCATGTGACGTCACATTGCCATGGCGACGTGTCACCTGAAGCCATCGGAGACAAAGTAATGATTTGGGGAAGAGCGCAGGGCCTCTATAAGTGCCACGACGCCCTCAGAAAATCTTGCGGCCCCAATTTGCACACCCCAGATGTACCGTATAGGGATTTCTATTTTATGATTTATCCTGTTATTTTGAGAAACTGTTCTGCATTTACTGTAATTGTATGTTCTTGTAATCCTTTTTCTGTAATATAAGCCCTGTACTTTTATATACATTAAAACCTTTAATAAGTGATGCTTTGGGCTCTGAATGAACTGTTGCACGCTCTGGGGAGAGTATTTACATTTTGTGATACATTTTGCGACAACATATTTTTGTTTGTTAGGTGCATAGTTTTTTCTATCATAAACAGGGACCCGAGACACTAGCAGATTTATTAATATTACATGTTTTATTTGCATTTCTCAGGTGGTGGCAGCGTATAGATATGATTGCTATTGAGTAAGGGTTAATATTAACTAATTGTAGGTACCTTGCACAGACAAAATGTGAGTTGGTTGGAGTAGCCGTGTGTATTAACCCTGGTTGCATATCTAAGTCACGTGCGCACTTGTGCTCTTCATGTGCAGATGGTATATGGGGGTGGATATAGGGGAGAAATTATCCATTTGAGGGACCTTTGCGGAGGTGAAGAGTGGGTCAGCTTGCGAGCTGTGTATTAACCTATGTCCCGTTTGCAGGTCACGTGCTCACAGGTATGCTGTACGTGACATGTCATAAGACACCTTCCAGTGCTTGGAAACACCTTATGGCTCATTCACTTGAATAGACCAGAAGGTATCGCATGGCATAGCACTGCTTAGTATACATGAAACCATGTCTGTTATAATAGTTATCCTAAAAATCAGTGTTTGATTTGCAACTACTTTCTCTTTCTATCCTGAGGGAAATATGGATTAAACGCATCTGAGCAATTGAGTTTGCTATCTGTAATTAGGTTACAAGTGGAGAGCAATGTAAGAAGAGAATAATTCAAGCACAGTGCTAAGTTTGCAAATTCCGTCCACACTGAAAGAAACACATGCAGTCAGCACTGTACGCTGAGAATACTGCATTAAGTATATACATTTATATTCTGGAACAGCTTTATTTCAATTTCCGCCATTTGCATTCCCAGCCACCTATATGTACATGTAGTTTCCCCTCGTCCTCCTACTGCAGAGGCTTGATTGAAACACAAAAATGCTGAGGAATAACACTGGGTTTGTTACTAATTATTTCCAGAAATTGGGTTATTTGAATTATGCTGCTTAAATATGGTAATTTTTGTAACGTATTAAATGCAAAATAAAGACTGAAAGCAGAAGACCTGTACCCACCCTCCAAATAATGAACCTGACAAACTATAAAGAAATGTTAAGATTTGTACTCAGGACCGCCAACAGAGTGGGAGGAGAACCGGGACATGTCCCGGGCCTGGCGGCTGCGGGGAGCCAGCTGACCAGTGTTGCCGGTTTGCAATGCAGCCTGGCCCCAGCTTTCCTCAACTGCTGTGGGCCTGCTTCTCTCTCTCGCCCGTGCCGGGCCTCTGATTACCGCCGGGCCTAGCTCTTTTTCGCTGGTGCGTGTTTGAAGTGGGGTTGCCAGGTGTCCAGAATTGAGCCAGACTGTCCTCTATTTGGACACTGTCCAGTCAAAAATTAGAGGTAATACTGGACATGCATGTGTCTGGTATTGCCTTTCATGACATAGTGACCTGACCATCTTGGGGGGCCGTGGGATTTCCCTGAGCAGGGAGAAATCAGAGCTGTTGCTAAAAGGCTGGGCATTATCTAGCAGCAGCCAATCCGAAGGAGGTGTCAGGAGAATGGGGGTGGGGCCAAGGAGAGGCAGAAACAGCATGGAACGGAGAGGTGTGTGTTTGTGTCTCGAGCGCGTCACACCTTTCACAATTGTGTCCAGTATTTTTTTTTAAAAGCCATATTGCAACCCTAGTTGGATGCTGGGCTTGACTTCCAGGCAGGACCACCTCTGGAATGCACCAGCAGGAGAGAGGCAAGGCATGGGAGCCCGTTCTCCTGCTCGCGGCCATAATTCTCACTTTGGCCGAGTATATGTTAAAATTGATATCACGTCCCTGCGACGGATGGGATCTGCGGATTTGGGGCCCAATGCTCTGTGTGCACGGTCCATCTGTAGGTCGTGTTCAGATAGGTCCGGAACTAGGGTGAGGAATAGTTTGCGGAGGTACGCCTGGAGAATTGTGAACAAGAGGTTAAAGTGCGCAGCTAATATATAAACGTGAGATTATCAAAATCTGGGTCTATAACTGTTACAGTTTCCCTTTCTTGTTGTGTTAATTGATTATGCCGGGAGATCCCCTAATAGTCTGCACGATGTTATAATGATGAGATTATCAAAATCTGGGTCTTTAACTGTTACAGTTTCCCTTTCTTGTTGTGTTAATTGATTATGCCGGGAGATCCCCTAAACCACACGGTTTTGCCTCAAGTTTTGACATAAAATATCCCCCTTCACGCACAAAGAGTTTGATACTAAATGAATGAATTTATTTTAAGGCAGATTTTCAAGATAGAAGAATGTCTCAAAATTCACTTTCTGCTTTTTTCGGGTAATTTTCGGGGAGCAAAACAATCACTTATATTTGAAAGGAAATTTTACGGTAAAAAAATGAATATGAAATTGTCCAATTTTGTCATAGAAACTACTGTATATTTGCTGTTTTTTTCACTGTAAAAATGCTGTTCTGAATTTGCTATATTTATTTTATTTTCTATTTATTTTTTGTATGTTTTTATATATTCACAAATTTTCAAATGCAGCCTTTTGCACCGAACTTTGGCAAAAAAAGGTTTCCTAAATCGAGTATGTTGCAGATTTGGAAAATAAGTGTGCATTTCTATTTTATTATCTTTTTTTCTCTCTCTCCTCCTATAGATATCCTCTCTAAACACTGGGCTAGCACAATTCTGAGAGTTATGGAAGTGACAAATGATAGTGTCCATGATGCACCTTGCTAAGCAATTTCAGCAGTTCATTTTCTGGTGATAAAGTCTCAGCAAAGCTGGCTTTCTAGGGAAAGCTCCCTGTGCTATTAGAGTGAGGACACTCCTGCATTCTAATCTTGCTTTCAAGGTTTAGATTAATGTGACTTAAAGGCGGAATGAAAACAGTAAATACGGGTTAGACAAAAAGCCAATAAAATGTTCACATGAAAGGGTGAATGCTGGGTTTGGACCTATACAAGATAAATTGACCTCAAAGTGCTACTGATTAATAATTAAAGCTTTGGTAATGATAACATGTCATTTTTTTTAAATGTCTGATTTATCTCACTGGGTAATGTTATCTCCCCTTCCCTGTAGGTAGTGAAATATGTATAGGGCAGGCAACATGAGCTCAGCTCGTTCCTTTATTTTCAATAGGATTGAGGCTGGATTTTCACATTGTCTTTCATAATACTCACGTTCTTGTATGCTTAAATCTGATTATATTAGCAATAAGAACTACACGGGGTTATGTATCAAAGACTCCCAGTTGCAACACTGGGGAGAAAAGATAGCAAAAACACAGATTCCCAACAAGCTCTGAGAAACCCCAAACATTACCACATAATATATATATCTATATAAGTGTCCAAAGGAGTGCTAGTGGGTGTGGCTACATGTATACAACAAAAAACAAACAAAAAAACAACCAGGGAGTGTTAGGACCTGCTAACGGTCATGCCTTGAAAGTAGCAGCAGGCTTAAGATGCTTTGGCCAAAGGGTTAAACTAAATGAGCCTTTTTCAAGAGAATATATAGGTATTGCACTGTGTATTTTTGTCACATTGGAAGTAGCTTTGGGCATCTTTGTTTGCTTTTTTTTGTTGGAGAAACGATAGAATTAGATTTATTAGAGAAAATAAATCCTTTTAAAATTAATAGGATTTTTAACATTGATAAATCTGGTGCACTTTTTTGCACCAATTTTGCCCCCGTTTTGCAGCATGGAGACTTTTATAAATAGAGCCCATAAAGGGTTACCAGAGTGGTAATAAATCAATAAATGCTTAATACATTGATCCTTCTCCCAAGTATTTAAACAACCTGAATAAATGAGACCATACATTTGTTATAGTGGAAGAAAAAGGTCATAGCTTTAATGTAACAACACGTGTTACAACATTACCTACCCACCAGCCCCAACAGCCCCACCAGCCCCACAGCCCAAATTCAGAGCATTACCATTTAGCTCTGCCATGTGGGGTGAGATCCTCACCAGCAATCTTTTGGCTGTACTCCTACCCCCACCTCCGCTCTGAAACGATTATGGGCGAACATCTTCACCAGCCATATCTCTGCTGAGCACGCTCTCTCACCCCAGCTTAGGATGCTTTACGGACGTCCCACCAGTGGCAGCTTAGCCCCAACAGCACAACTGACTCCCAGCTTTCTCACATGTTGATTTGGACAGAGTTGACCCGATCACACAGTTGACACCTCTAGCCTGCCAATCTCTCCCTGGGACAATCCTCAAGACCGGATGTACAGTCGACTCTGTACTTCTCTACTTAAGAATTTTTTTTTTAGACATGCATATAAAAAACTTGGGGATGGGAAGGAAGTTTCCAAATCTTTGTGCCCAGCTTCATGGGGACAACAGCTGCATACCCCTTAAACCCATCTCCTCCCCCCCCCCCTTGGCTATATGAGGAGATTCCAGGTTGTTATTTGCCCATCCTCACGTAGCCCCCAATGCTACCGTCGGTCCCCTGTCAATCCCCATTGTTTGCTGCACACTAAAGGGGGGGCGACTGATGAGATTACCTGTTCAGACCATCTGCAGCCCTATGGAGTCTAAGCCTCATGCTGGGCCTCTGCCTCTCCTTAAAGGCTTAATGCATTGACCCTTACTTCAGCTATACTCCCTCACCTACCCCCTGGCTCAGGATGCTTTACTAATGTCCCTCCAGTAGTTTTCCCAATCCCACCGCTGGCACCCAGCTTTCCTACATGTTGATTTGGATAGAGCCAGCTGGACCACATAGTCGACACCTCCTGCCTGTCAATCTTTTCTTGGGACTATCCCATTCCCAACCATACAGTCTGTGATAACTTCTCTGTACATTCTCTGCATCACTGAGCACGGCAGTTTGGCCACCCAAAGGACCCATTAATGAAAGCCTCATTAAATTTGTGGTGCAATAAGCTGTGACCTTGAGTAAAGTGTCTAATTTTCTAAAATCAGTTGGATGTTGCCAATAAATGCGTCCAAGAATTCTCTTAGACAGCCACAATACGTCCATCATGTGCCAGTTTCCATCACTTACGTTAATCTCCCGGTAGTTTAGCACTTTTCCACCGCAAGAGAGGATGAACTCACCCATGGCTTTGTTAACCTGCCTAGATTTTTCCTCATCCAATTTCTTCCCCCCTCAATGTAATCCTTGGAATTATCTCTGACTAAATAAAATAATTGAAATATTATTCCATAATGCTTTAAATATTCAAATAGAGTCCCAAAGGGTGGTGGTTCTCAGACCAGGTCTAGGCTCTTCATTCATAAAGAAAGAAGATATGTTAAGTCTGGAATACTTATGATAGGTAGTTGCAGTTCATCTACAAGGGTGTAATGCATAGCTCACCACAAACGAAGCGCGACCGCGGTGCTGAGGTAGGGGATTGGATAACGCCGACCCATAGCCACGCGGGCGCGCCTAGGATGTAGAGTAGTCGCTCAAGCCAGGTCAGGATTACAGATTGGAGAATGGTTAAGGTACTTGCCAGGTTCAGGAGCGGAGAGTTGCGGATCGTCGTAGTGCATAGCCAGGTTCAGGTTTGGAGAGTATCGGATAGTCGGGGTACGTAGTCAGGTTCAGGATAGGAGAATATTGGATCATTGGAGTACTTAGCCAAGGTCAGGACTGGAGACAGGAGAATGGTCATACAAGCCAGATCAGGAGTGGAGACAAGCGGAGTCCAAGCTGCTAGCAGGGTTCAGGCAACAAGAGGTTAACAGGCAGATAAGGCAAGGCATCTGGAACAAGGATGTGGCAAGGCACTGCATCACAATGACTATGCTCAGCAAGGAATGAGAGCAGAGTGAAGGTATATATAGGAGGAGCCTCCTACAGGCCAGCAAGGGCAGAACCAAGAAGTTAGTGCCGATAGGCTGCTGGTGCACACAGGTGTGTCCTATGATGCAGCCTGATCATGGATGAGGGTGAAACTGCTCACGTGCCGTCCCGCGCGTGTCACGGAGGCCAAGGGGCATGGCTTGGAGCGCTCGTCACTCCCACGCCGATTCTTGGGACAAGAGGAGGCGGGACTAATCGCGCGCGCCGACCCGTGCATGTCACGGAGGTCGAGGGGCGGAGCCGAGAACGCGCCTCAGCAGGGACGCTGGCCGAACGCACCCGACGTGCATCAGAGATGGGGGCGGGGTCCGAATTTGCGGGCAGGGAATCAGGACTGTGGACTGAGACTGTGTTTATATTCCTCCATTGTCACTGTACACCCTGTACCTCATGCTGGGGATTGGGGAGGGGGGGCGGCGGGTGACGGGGGGTGTTACACATGAGTCACAGAGAGATAGTGATTTGCTCAAGGTCACAATGAACTGAAGCTGGGATTTGAATCAGATACAACAACTTCAAAGACAAGTTATTGCTACTGAATTGGTTCTTCAGCCCATTGTTAACAATCTGCTTCACTTCAATCTGCAAGGTCATCATCGCCTTATATAGGAAGTCAAACCTCTTCCCACAAATCATCAGATTATCATTGTATGGCATTTTAAAGCAAACATTGTGCAAGCACACTATTCTTGGAGAACAGTATGAATGGTACATTAAATAAGACTGTTGAGAGAACAATAGAGGTAAATAATTCTCCTTTGGACATAGCGGAAGAAGAAGAATAAAAGGCTCTAGTAAATATGCAAGTACAAGTTTTGAGTCTCCAGGGAAAGCTCTTAAGTGCTATAGAGGTAGAGCATGTCTGCATCCTGTGCTGGACTGTGGCAGCTGTTTTACAAGTGTGTGCAGAGTGCTGAAGCTCCTCAATGTTTTAAGAACTGGCTGTCTCCACAAAGATTGTTTATGATTTACTCAACCTTGATTCTGGTCCTCTCATTCCCAACCTTGAATGAAAACACCAACACTATACAGTAGTTATTGGAATAAAACTGGTCACAGCTATTCTTAACAAACCTAATACCAGTAAATAAATAAACTTAAAATAACACTTCTCTGGGCATCTGCCTGCATACTCAAACCACTGCTACATGAAGCACAAAATCGAACCTCAAATCGCCACCGCCATTGCAAACCTGATGACGCTACAAACAGACATTACTTTATTGGGAGGTCACTCTAGCATGACACCGCCTCCCCCACGACTACACCTCAAGAAGTCCACTGACCAACAACAGAGCGAAACCGGCAAGGTCGCCAACCTAAACTGAACACCAACATGGGTGCTTGTAAACTCAGTAAAATGTCTATCTCTATATCCAAGATGGGATGTAACCCATCTCCCCTAAATAGACCCAAAGAATCTCCCTTCAGATCCGTGTACCTGATTGACAAACCATCCAGCTCCCCCGCAAATGCAACTAACGTATAGCATGTCAAAAATGTACCAGTTCTAAGATGGCATAAACCTCCCAGAATCAACGATCTGCCCCAGGTAAAATAAACTTGATAATACAGTTACCGGGGGCAATACACTGTGCAGTATATCAAAGCAAACTTGGCATTGCCTGATAGAGTCCTTGGTTTGTGTCAGCAGCTGAGCAAATAATAACTTGGCTGGCAAATCATTTTTTGGAATGAATTCAAATATACGGAGATAATTTTAAATATATGAACATGTAAAAGCCACCAGAGAATTGGGAGCATGGTCCTATGCGTGGATACGTATTCTACTTGTTTTCGTATTTCTCTCCTGCATAACCCTTACACTGCCAGAGGGGCCAGCAATGCATTACTTTAGTACAGCTGTGGGCACTATATAAATTAAATATATATATATATATGTATATATATACATACATTACAGATATAGCGGACGTTATAACAGCCGCTGACGCACTGCTGCCAGAGCAATAATTCAGGTTTTTTAATTGTATTTATTTATTTTCATGTTTTTGATTGACCATTGACTGCCAATGTATTAATCTGTGCCCCTTTAATACAGATAAATACAGTGACAGCCAATGCATTTTTTTGTAAATGTTGGTTTACAATTGATTATTTTTTCTATTTCTGTTTAATGTTTGCTATTTGGATGGCTTGTTTTCAGTACATTTTAGGATTGGTTAGCGGTTTTATATACAGTATTTAATTGTTTTGTTGGTTAGCTGTATAATTTATTTAATTGATTTGTTGGTTGTGGTTGTATTTATGTAATTGATTTGTTGGATAGGTGTTTATTTCATTGTATTCTTATGTTTTGGAATAGCATAATTCTAATTAGTTTACTGTTTTGGTGATAGATTAATTTTATTGATGTGTACTTTCGGCTTTTTAGTAATTTTATTGTTGGGGTATTTAGGTTCTTATGTATTTCTTTATTATTGTGTATTTCTAAACAGTGGTTAGTGGTTTGGCCTCCCAGGTGGGGGATGGGAGTTAACTCCTTAATTACTATAGCAGTTATTAACCGCTAAGGTGATTAAGGGGTTAGGGGCCATTCAATTGTATTTTTTATTGTACTCTTGCTGCCAATGGAGGATGTTGACGAGGACGCCCTTCATGATGGCAGAGGGTAAGTAGAAAGTTTTATTTACGTAATTTATGCTGGCTGGCTAATGTTTAATTTTAAATGGGCAAATGAGCTATTATCCATATGTGGATAATAGTAATTTTACCCATTACTGTACTGTATGTGTTGGGGGGGGGGGGGAGAGGGTTGTTGGGGGTAGAGGAGGTGGGTAGTAGGGTTGTTGTGTTTATTTTTCTTTATTGGGCGTAGAGGGATTGGGTGAAGGGGGTAGTAGCCCCAAGGATGGATGTTTAGGCCTACCAGGTGACAACTGGAGGGTTTAACCCCATTCATTACCTCAGCGGAATTAACTGCAAAGGTAATGAAGGGTTTAAACTTACCCGCAACCCCCCCCCCCCCCCCTGCAAGGCCTAAACATCCACAAAGGGCCAAATACCAACATCACCCATCCCCGCTACCTACAATAAACCAGGCACTTGTAGTTAACCCCTTCGTTGCCTTAGTGGTTAGCCGCTAAGGTAATGAAGGTGCCTGTAAATGCATTTTTCATTCATCTGATTCATGCCGAGGGCCTCCGATGCTGGTATTAATGTGCATCAGCTCCGGAGATCCCCAGCATCAATCCGATGCAGGAAAAAATCTTTTTTTTTTCTAAGTCCGTCTCTCACCGCCGCCTCAGAAGCTTCTTGGCAGCTTCACGCCAACTTTTTCTGGCAAGAGGAATTTGGGAGGAAATCACCATTCTAGAGCCACGATCAGCCTCGATAAGCTAATCGAGGCTACTAGAATTGCATGAGTTTCAAAACCTGCCGATAAGTGGCTTATCGCATCTCACTTGGCGATGTGTTTTTGATGGCAGCAAAAAATGGCGATTCAGCCCACTTATCGAGGCTTTCTGAATCGCTGTAGGCATTTTTGGCCGATAACAGCTAAAAAGCCTCGACAAGTGGGTTATGAAGGCTACTAGCATAGGCCCCTTTGTCTTTTGTTATATTACATGAGGTAACAATCCCAGAAGCATTGCTTTTTTACATAAATATATGTGGTGGGTTTGGGTTCTGCGCTTACAGGGGCTGTGTGTGTAATGGGGTATTTATTATAAGATAACCAGCTCAAGCAGCGCATCAAGGTGATGAAGAGTTAAAACAGCTTCACACAGAGCTTGAACTAACCGTGCCCAGACCTCATAAATTGTTTAAATAAGTGAGGAGCAGAGGTTTAAAGAGTCCCCCTGCTCCAGGCCACAGACATAACATTTCAATAGGAACAGTTAAATATTTATTGAAGGTAGTGTTTACTCCATCTCTCACCTTATATAAGCAGTTCTCAGTGGAATACCATTTTGTAAACCATGTAGGAGTGCCCAAGAATGTAGATATGTGAATCCTTTGCTCGGATCCATTGTACTAGTGCTTAACATGTGGAATATTTAACCCCTTGTGTGCCAAGGGGGCCTGCATGGCATTGCTTTACAACAAAGGGGTTAACCTCTTTTATGGCAGTGGCCGGCAAAGCATATACTGTGTAATTAAAGACACCTTCATTTTTTTTTATGCAATTTGACCACTTATTTATTAAGCAAAATCATTTTTTTGTTTATGGGAAATTCTTGAAATTGTTTGCGGGGTGAACCAGCAAAATGTTGCACAACTCCAGTGATACATGTTGGAGAAAGTGATTTCTACGATATGCGGGAATGTATTTTTAAATGATCTCCTACAAGTGTGTGATCAGTGTAAATGTGTGTGCAGGTTCTAACAATATAGGCAGAACACATGCATACCTGAGTCAGAAGGTGAATTACTCAGTGTCATTATACTTGTGCTCTTTTGACACTTTATCTCAGCTACTGAGCTGTTCCTCCCTGTCACTTTCATTATGTCACTTCTTGTACATACAAACGGCTTGTACAAATGATGGGAGCTACAAGCAGAACAAGCCCATCATAGCTATAAACAGTGTAAGCGTCTGTACACTGCCAGAGTTATTATCCTTAGGACAGACTTGCAATAGCAGTGAGAAGCGTTTTGGGGGCTATAGTTTTCAGGTTAAAGTAATTGGCATATGTAAATAGACACTGGCTTAACCTAATAATAAACCACCTCCTGGGTGTCCTAACAGTAACAATACCAAATTAGTAGAGATGTGTGAAATATTCACTGACAATCGACCTCACTGCACGTGGCGGTCCTTCGCAGGCGTGGTTCTGTCTCCAAATTGGCCCATTCAGCTCTTTTTTAAAAATTTTAGCTTTAAACTATTTGCGCACAAATGCAAAGGTGTGAATGTCTGCACATTCACACACAAAACCAATATTTGTTTTGACTTTGGCGCTAATGCTCCCACACTTGCACACGGATTGAGTGTTGAAACATTTGGCTCAAACTAATGTATAAACATTGGCCAGCAGATATTATGCCATTTGAAGAAAGGTAAGGCGAAGCAAAAACTGCAGCGGTTTTAGGAGCATTCGCATAAATGTTTTACTGGCAAATTTGTCTGCGAAGATTCGGTCGCACATTTTTTTTTTTTGTTCAAAACACTGTAAGGAATTTGCGGCTTGAATTTTGATACCTTCAGTCATCTCTACAAATTAGCTATAAAGGGTTTTTACTAAATTGTTTGTTAGTAGCCAATTATTACAGTTGATTGCTTAATCATAGCAGACAGTCACTTGATTACAAGTGTAGCTGAGATGCCAATTGAATTATTAATCACTTTTTGGGGAGGAGGTAAATACCAGTGTAGCAGCTACATAAACACTGCTACTGTATAAGCTCAGAGTTAAGCCTTTACCGTCAGAAAGGCCTATTAACCACACGCTAACAGCATATTACAGCTTTCTCACGCAGAGAAAGGATTATAAAGGCAATCTATTTTAGATTTGTGTCTACCATCAAAGTAAAACGGATACAACATAGCAGACTGCTAGTCATCACTCGCAGGGAATACTGCAAATCTAGCAGTACTGTGTAATGATGGGGAAGGGCCTGTATGCTTTGGCTTTGGGTGCAGATTTGCTGTTCTGGGAAATATACTACTATGACCAGCCTTGTTTCATAACAGGATACAACCAGGTTGGCTTTATGGAGTCTGGATGTTTATCAGTTCTTGTTGTATTGTCCTTTTATTGTCTTTTGCCTTCTTCAAACGTCATTCCTCATTTATTTTTATTACACGAGACACACATATGACTGTGAAGTAACCCATCTTATTACCTGCTACAAGCCAAGAATAAAACATTATAATCCCCAATTTCCTCCACAGCGTAGCAAAGATTTCTCTAACAAACCTTTAGGGATGAGGGGGATATGTCGCTCATTATTATAGACAAGGAGATATAGATTTGTTAATGTTCACGTAGTATTTTACATAGGAAATGAGGTTGAAAAAAGATATATGTCCACCCTATACTAAATTTTGACAACAGATACTTTATCCTATATTTGTACTTGATCCAGAGGAAGGCAAACAAAAAACCCCAGTGAAACAATATCTAATTATGTCTCATTTTAAACATTGAGACGCTACTGTATTATATGAGAAATGTGGTACATCAATTGTTTACCAGGGCCCATTCTGCTAATAGGAGCTACAGAGTGCTCTGACTTTGTAGTGATATGGATTGACCTCTGTTTATTCCTCATACTATACAGTAGGTAAATGTCACCACTTTGTTACTTTATTAAGCTTTTGCACCAATATGATAGCGAAACTGTTATTAATGTTTTCTGTGCCAGGTAATGACATTGTAATAATATCCAAGTACTTGTATATAGTTAGCTTCGAAATGCACACATTAAATAACATAGATCATATGCACGTGGCTTCAAGTTCCTGACATTACTGTTGGGTTTGAGTGCACTTTTATTACTGGCCCAGCCACTTTACCTAGCGGTTTGTGTTTGTGAAATATTGTGCTGGTATTATGATTAACTGTTATGCGTTATCATTTTACTGAGAGGAAACATCTGTTACTTAACAGAATTGCTTGGCTGCTGTTTACTGAAATAAAGTCCTGCAAAATGCTCATGTGGTCACCATGCAGACATTTTCCTGTGTCTACTGTAAATAGAATTGCAGGGGGGAGTGCAAAGTTGTGCAGCCATCTTTGGCAATAGGGCAATTTGTAATTTGCAGCCTGCTTCTACTTTTACAATGCAAAACCAGAACAACAACTTCAGACTGACCAGTTAAACGTGTAGCTGTAGCACATACACTGTACAATGTCTGAGAGACACATCAGACTTGGGGTATCTGTGTGAGACTTTTCTAGGCTCTTAAGTGTTTTGCTATTATTCTCCATGAAACCAACATACTAATGTATACTTTGCCAGTGTCCATCATAGTAAAACAACAATCACAGTACAAGAGCCTAGTAGAACAAGCTAAAGGTACCGCTGGCACTAGTTCATCAAAGATCTTTAATATTTATATTTGCTATGGCCTCACTTCTTTTCAAATTAAGCACTTCCTTCTACCAGCCTCATTCTGTCTCTAACTCTATTCATATATCTCCATCTCTCCTCTCTTCGCCACTTCTCAGTTCACATGAACTCCTTTCTTACCTGCACCCTCTGACACTACATAGCTATACCCCTTGCAATAAAACACACCCCTACAAATCATCCTCACACATTCTCTTTCTATCCATGCTTCTCCTCCTTGCTTCTGAGGATATCTTTCCCAATCCTGGTCCCTGCCTTATTTCTACATGCTCTCGTCCTCGCCTTCCACATGCAACTTCTACTCCTTCTGAGGTCAATCTCTCCAACCTCATAACCATCCCCTTCCACCCTCCCTCCTCTCTCCCTTTCTCCTGTGCCCTTTGGAACGCTCGCTCCCTTTCTAACTAGTTCTCCTCTGTGCATGACGTCTTTCTCTCTCACTCTCTGCTCCTATTTGCTATAACTGAGACCTGGCTCACTCAGTCTGACTCTGCTCTGGAAGCTGCCCTCTCTTATGGTGGCATTTATTTCTCCCACACTGCGCACCCTGATGGCAGGGGTGGAGGCGTGGGGCTCCTCTCCTCTCTCTGCTGTTATTGAACCCTTCTCTCCTCTCGCTGTCCACGTGGTGGTCATCTATCGCCCACCTATTGTGTCATCTACCTAGGATAGATGACACAATCCTATATGCACACAGCCATAGCCTCTCTGACCTTCAACACATACTTCAGTCTGACGTTTTCAGACTCGAAAACTGGATTTCCCAAAACAAACTGTTTTTAAACACTGACAAGACTGTAACAATGGTGTTTGGGACCAAGACTAAATTTTTTAATCTTCCAGCGACTGAGCTCCAGATTAGAACCAACACTAACACCACCCTAACTCCTGTTACTAGTTTTAAATACCTGGGCATATGGTTTGACTCCCACTTAACATTCGGGATGCACATTAATACCCTGACAACCAAGACCTATGCCAAACTAGGGGTACTTTACAGGAACAAATCCTCCCTAAGTCTCCTGGTCAGAAAACGTATCGCACAACAGATGCTAATGCCAATTATTGACTATGGAGACATAGTATATGGCTCGGCACCTCAAACCCACCTTAGCAAACTTAACACCCTCTACAACTCAATTTGTTGTTTTGTTCTCCAATGCAACTATAACACACATCACTGCAAAAGGCTCAAAGAACTAGTCATCACTCGAGTCTAGGCGCAAAGTTCACCTTCACCTTTCCTGTCTTGCCTTCAAATTCTTTATGGGCAAGCTACCCAGCTACCTGAACAAGCTCCTCACCCCTACCACATGCAGCACCTATCACCTGAGATCAGACTCCAAAAGACTGGTCATGGTCCCAGGGCTCAACAAAGTATCCGGCCGCTCCTCCTCTTATCGTGCACCCCAAAACTGGAACAACCTACCAGAGACTCTTACATGCACCACCAGTCTAAGTTCTTTCAAATCTAAGGCTGTCACACATTTTAATCTGGTCTGTAACTGTTTCATACGCCCATAATACAAATTATCTTTAACTGTGCATGCAATGTCTTGTATATAATGTATACCCTGCTCATTATGTAACTGTATTTGTAAACATGTATTATTTGTCTTAACTCTGTGCCCAGGACATACTTGAAAACGAGAGGTAACTCTCAATGTATTACTTCCTGGTAAAATATTTTATAAATAAATAAAATCTCTACACATCCCCCTTCTGTCTTTCTCTCTCACTTTGAATCCTGGCTCTCCTTTTTTCTCTCCTCAGACTCCCCTCTTCTTCTCCTTGGGGACTTCAACTACCACATTGATGGCCCCTCTCTCCCTTGAGCTTCCCGCTTTCTCTCTCTAACCTCTTCTTTTGGCCTTCAACAGCGGACTGCAGCCAGCTCCCACTTGGACCTAGACCTGGTTTTCACTAAAATCTTTTCTCTCTCTGATTTGTCCATTTCACCATTCCTCTCTCTGACCATCACCTCATCTCATTTTCTCTCTCTCGCTTCTCCCCTTCTCCATCTCCATCTCCATCTCCATCTTCATTTCCCCCTCATTTCTCCAGAAACCTGCGCACTATTAACCTATCAGCCTTTGATTCCACTTTACACTCCTCCCTCTTCTCTCTCAGCTCTGCTCCAGACCTATGCAACCTGGTCAGGAACTACAACTCTGCCTTAGCCTCCTCTCTTGATCTACATGCCCCGCTTTCTCTCTGCCATCCTCGCCTTCTAATCCCAGACCCTGGCTAAATACCCACACACGCATGCTGCATTCCTGCACTCGTTCCTCTGAACGCCTCTGGAGGAAATCTCACACTCTTGCAGACTTCCTTCACTACAAATTTATGCTATCCTGTTTCAACTCTGCCCTCTCTAAGGCTAAACAACCCTACTTTTCTTCGCTAATCAACACGCACAATTCTAACCCACGCCGACTCTTCTCTGTCTTTGACTTTCCACTCAGACCACCCTCAGCTGCCTCTTCCTCTTCCTCCATCTCACCTCAGGACTTTACTGACTATTTTAAGGAAAAGGTGGAATCCATATGTCAGAACATCCCCTGTGTTTCCTTCTCCCATCCTACACCACTTCCTAACTCTCCTCCTGCCTTCCTTGACTCTTTTTCCAAGGATCTCCTCTTCTCCCTCTACTACTTGCCCTCTTGACCCCATTCCCTCCCATCTCCTAAAACCTCTTGCTCCTACTATAATCCCTATGCTCACACACATTTTAACTCCTCCCTCTACTCTGGTACCTTTCCCTGTACCTTTCCCTCCTCCTTCAAACATGCAACAGTTATATCATTACTCAAAAACAGCAAGCTTGACCCTACCTGTCTTTTTTTTTTAAACTTTCTTTTTATTGTTTTTTGTATACATACATAGGAAAAAATATCAACGACAGCCTTAGGTAGGCAAAAAACTGTCTGGGACGTACGACACAAAACAGATCACATGATGGGGAGACAACAAGACAACACAACAACAAGACTAGAACTATAAAGGAGAGTGGGGAGGGAAGAATGGGGGGGGAGGGTCAGGCGAAGAGTGTCGATCTGTTCATTCTCGAACCGCGTCCACCAGCTGATAGCCACTTCTGCGATACAACGCACATATATCCACTTGAGCGGTAATGCTCCCGTATTACCGGTACTACAAGGGAGAGCCCACCGACTAGTCAGCCCGTCTCGTCTTGACCCAGGCTGCCCATCAAAGGAGAACTCACTTGCATCAATCACAGCCAAATTGTGGCATCATTCACCCCTTGGATATCTGTCTGGGCCAGCCATGGTAGCCAGACTTTTTGGAATTTATCGCCAGAGTCATTAACTATACTCGTTAACTTTTCCATCTGGCATATGAACCAAATTCTTTTTCTGATCTTTGCTATTGATGGAATTGCGTTCTGATTCCACAATGCTGCGGTCTCGCACCTCATAGCTGTTGCAAAGTGTGATATTCATTTGTTCCCCGAGCGTGATACATCCTTTGTGGGTTTGCTTAACAAGAACAGCTACGGGTCAAGCTGAATTTGGAGGCCCCAAAAAATCCTCTGTAGCCAATCTCTGATCTGGATCCAAACAGGTACTATTTTCGGGCAAGACCACAGCAGGTGCACCAGATCCCCCCGTTCCCCGCACTGCCTGGGGCAGAGCGGGGAAGAGCCCGATAAAAATTTAGCCAATCTAACTGGGGTGAGATACCATCGTAACATAACCTTATATAAGTTCTCCTTCAATGTGGTGCAGATGGAGCTACTGGCTGCGGCCTTGAATATTGCTGTCCAGTCCTCGTCTTCTAGTGGGCCCTGTAAATCTGATTCCCATTGAGCCATAAATCTGGGTTTGTTTGTGTCGTCTTTGTCAGCACCGACCACGTCTCTGTACAAAGCAGAAATCAGTCCCCGCGTGTCTGTACCTCTCACGCAGAGCCTTTCAAAATTTGTTAATGGCGGTCTCACCGGGTGTGTTTTATAAAATGCCCGGACCTGGAGGTACCTAATAAATTCTGTGTTAGGGATGTCCGTTTCTGACTTTAATAGCTCAAATGATTTAATGGTGTTACTACCCTCCAGGTCCTTCAATCTTCTAATCCCTAATTTGCGCCACAGCGGAAAACTCTAACCTGCTAGTCCCGGAGCAAAATCTGGATTACCATACAAAGGAGCCATAAGTTTGTGTTTGGAGGTTAGCGAGCGATTACTTTTAGACACCTCCCAGACCGAAATCGAGATGAGCACAGAGGTTAGAGGTTTTTTTTATGTCCTTTACCCATATCCTCGGGTACCAGATTAGGTCCCTGAGCTCCAGTGGGGCGCATGCCTCCCTCTCTAGTGCCACTCACCTCCGAAGCTCCGGGTCCCCGTGCCATTGTGTGATTTGGCACAATTGCGCCGCTTTGTAATAGGACATAATGCTCGGGACAGCCAGACCCCCCGCCTCCTTAGGTTTCTGCATCATTTTGGCATTTATCCGTGGTTTTTTACCCTTCCAAATAAATTTTGAGATCGATTTTTGTAGCCCTGCAATATCCACACATACTACGGGTATCGGGAGAGTTTGAAACAGGTATAAAATCCGGGGGAGGATGTTCATCTTGACACTATAGATCCTACCCATCCATGAAATACCATATGCTGCCCTGTCTTGTAGTTCCTTCTTTAGAGTCTTCAATAAACTGGGGTAATTTGCTTGATATAAGGAGCCTATCTTTTTTGTGATATGCACCTCTAGGTATTTTATGGATGTGGATCGCCACTTAAACTCAAAGTTGAGTTCGATCAGCTTCTCCATCTCTCGGGTAATGTTAAGGCTTAGTGCCTCCGATTTTGTCTGATTTATTTTGAACCCAGAGATCCGGGCAAATCGCTCTAGAAGCTTGAACAGGTTAGGTAGCGAGGTGAGCGGCTTAGTGAGGGTCAGAATAATATCATCTGCATACAAAGCCACTTTGTGTTCTTGCGAGTGGATTTGCACTCCAGAGATGTCAGGGTTACTGCGGATTTGGGCTGCTAGTGGTTCGATACATAAGGCAAACAGCAAGGGCGATAATGGGCATCCTTGTCTCGTACCACTTTTAATTTGAAACAGCTCTGAGGGGAACCCCTGGTGAATCACCCTCGCTGCCGGCGCATTGTAAAGCGCTTTTATTGCCCTTAGGAATTTGCCTCCAAACCCAAATGCCCCAAGCGTGGACTCCAAGTATGGCCAGTCAATCCTGTCGAAGGCTTTCTCCGCATCTAAGCTTAAAACTAAGCTCTGGACCCCGTTGGCTTCTACAAAATCAGTTATGTCTACAATCCGTCTGGTATTGTCGGCCGCTTGTCTATCTCTAACAAAGCCAACCTGGTCCGGATGGATGAGCCTCGGCAGGATGACGCTTAAACGGTTGGCCAGTAATTTGGAGTAGATTTTGACATCTGTGTTAATCAATGATATCGGCCTATAACTTTGGCAATTTGTGGGATCTTTGTCCCCTTTATGGATCAAGGAAATCGATGCCTGGAGCATCTGCTCAGCGAAGGGCTCTCCAGCTAGCACTCCGTTAAATAACCGGAGCATGTGTGGAGCAAGAACTCCTAAGAATTTTTTATAGTAAAGATTGGAGAACCCATCCGGGCCTGGGGCTTTAGAGGACTTTAGACTTTTGACCACTGCTGCCAACTCTTCCCTTGAGAAATCGCTCTGTATCGCCTCTCGCTCTAAGCTGTCCAGTTGTGGCAATGCTGCGTCTGCTAAGAATTTCCGCAGTTTTCTGCTTGTCTTAGCATTGTGGACCACCTTCTCCCCATTGTATAACTGTGCATAAAACTTTTTAAACTCATCCACTATAAATTTGGGGTTGGAGGATACCTTCCCCTCTGCTGTCCTGATAGAGTGTATATTGAAATTTGGTTTCCTATTGCTGAATCTGATGGCTAGCATAGTGTCCGGTTTATTAGCCTTCTCGAAGAACTTCCTCTGTGTCCAACTCAAATCCTTCTCGGCCCGGGATGTGAGGAGGAGGTTAAGCTCAATCCTTACATCCTTCAACTCCTTTAATGTATCCCCTCTACCTGTTCGGCTATGTAGTGTAGAGAGCTCGTGTAACCTCTGATATAGCTGAGTCAATTTGGCCTCACTTTGTTTTTTCTTTCTGGCTGCTATACCTATCAGTACCCCCCGCATCGTGGCCTTGTGAGCCTCCCACAGCGTTGTGTGGGATTCCACACTGCCGAGGTTGGTCTGAAAATACCGCGAGATTTCCTCCTTAACTAACTTTTCGATATCTGGTATTTTGATCAATGATTCGTTGAGTTTCCCATTTGCTCCTGAGCTAGCAGGCCTAATTTGCACGCATCGTAGCTCTATCGACGCGTGATCCGACCATGTAATGTCATGTATTTTGGTGTCGGAAATCTGTGGGACCATTCTACTTGAGACAAAAAAGTGGTCAATACTGCTGTAACTGTCATGGGGATGGGAGTAGAATGTGTAGCTACGCTCCCCTTGGTGCTGTTCCCTCCAATTGTCTACTAGGCACTCCTGTCTCAGTCCTTTCAACAGAGGACCGTTACCTTCACTCCTAGGATTCTGTTGTAGTGGGGATCGATCTATCCGTGGGTCTATGACTTTATTAAAGTCCCCTACCAGAACTACATTCCCTTCCGCCCATCGTTGGAGCGTCCGGAAAAATTCCTCAAAGAACTGAGATTCTCCTTCGCCGGGTGCATAAACGCATGCCAGAGTCATTCTACTTTGCTGCAGGAGGCCTACTAGAATGAGATATCTCCCTTTTGTATCTCGCTTCACTTTCTCTACTTGGAAGGGGGATTTATTATGGAATAGAATATCTACTCCTTTTTTGTTTTCCTCGGCCGAGGACAGGAACACTTGCCTAAAATGCTTATCTAGGTACTTTGGGCTGCTATGGGTGCTAAAATGAGTCTCTTGGAGGAAGACTACATCTGCCCTCCTACGTCTAAATTCGGAGAAGGCAACCTTTCTCTTTTTTGGGCTATTAAACCCCTTAACGTTCTGGGAAAGAAATGTTACCGCCATGTCATAGTGTGATTTGGGTGGATATGTCTACAGTGGAGCCCGTGCCTACCTAGGTGTAGTGTAGTTTGGTGGCCTCTTCGTCTATGTTGGTGGCATCTGCGGACCATCCTCCTTTCGCCAAGGGGGTGTAGGATAGGGGAAGGAGAGAACATAAGGAAAAAACAAAGGAAACAGACATGAACAAATAGAACCGTGTTGGTCACGAAGGACCTCGGGTTCGACGCCCGGGGGAGACTCTCCCCTTCTGACCCCCCACCCTCCCAGTCCAGATTCAGGGCCCACTTCCCCGGCCATGTGTACCCGGGACTTTGACGGGAATGCAGGCTAGGCCCACATTCCCGCCCCAGCAGCGCATGCCTATGGGCAGGTTGGTGAAATGCCCCCCCCCCCAGTCGACAGCTGCAACTATTATTACCAAACTCTATTATTTGTATTATCTTTATCTACCCCCCGTCCTCCCCCCCCATCAACTTCTAGAATGTAAAACTCGGTCCCAACCTCCCAATAACTACGAGACCCATTACTCCTCCCTAAGAGAGCTAACTTCTACCAAACAGTCCACCCTCCCCTCGGGCCCCTGTCCCTAGGTCCCCCCACCCCTCAGTGTCCCCTGCCGCTATCCAGCTTGCATCCCTCCCACCGTGCTATGTGCTATTGGTGGTCGTGTGCCTCCAGTAGCTCCCAAGGCCATTATCCTCCCCCCTGTGTCTATCTTATCCACTTGCATAGTGATCTCCTACTATCATTTCGGTTCTTACACCCCTGAGTCTTCATCCTGCTGGTTGGTAGGGCAGCTGTTTTCTCCCCCTCCCTCCCCGTACCCCCGTTCGCGCCTCCCCGGCAGCGGAATTCACGCACCCCCGCCGGGGAGTACCACGTCACTGACGGTCCTTTGTGCCTCTCAGGCTTCCATCTCCGCTCTCACAATCTCGGAAGAGCGTCATGGCCTCGCGAAACCCAGCCGGGTGACGTCATCGGGATGGGCGAGGAGAGCTCATTCGGAGGCTGACCACCGGAGGAAGAGGGTGGAGCCGAAGGCGGGCCAAGGCAGTGGAGCAGACCTTCGCGCCGAAATCATTGCCGCCATGGTGCTTTACGCGCCGTTCCTGCCTCTTCTTCTCCAGGTAAGCCTCGAGCGGCCATTTTGGAGGACTCTATTCAATTTTCCTTCTTGTAGGGTTTCCTTAACTCCCGCAGGCCAGTAGCTTCTGGGAGAGTCTGGGACAACCCGAACTGTGGTTTGGTACTTGGCCAAAACAGAAACGGAACCGGTATAGGTTTATTAAACAACTTTGGCAGCGCATAGCCGCAACTTCGGCTCCTTAGATGTTTAGGAGCTCTTGGCGCTTTCACCCGTCTTCTCCTTTCTTTTGTCCGGCGGGGAGGAGGACACTGTCACCCAGGTCGCTGCACGTGGCGGGCATGTCTCCGGATTCTCCGGGTGGGCAGCGTCGGTAGCCACCTTAATTCCCAGTTTCTTCTGGAAGGTGATGCCTTCGGAGGGGTGCTTCAGCACATGGGAACGGCCATTTGTGATCACTACTAGGGCAAACGGGAAGGCCCACCGATATCTTATGTCTCTGTCATGTAGCTCCTTAGTGATATGCAGCACCGCCCTTCTGCGGGCTAGAGTGAGTGGGGATATGTCCTGAAAGACGGCTAGGGTGATCCCCGCAAAGGTTATGTGTGGAGTTGCCCTTGTGACTATGCACACCTCCTCCTTGGTTTTAAAATGGTGTAACCGGAGGATGATATCACGGGGGGGGGGTTCGTAGGTAGAGGACGTGACCGTAAGGCCCTGTGGCAGCGGTCCATTGTCAGCTCAGCTTCGGTTTTACCCGGCATAATGGACGTCATCCACCAGCTCAGCAGGGCCTCAGGGTCCAGAATCTCCTCAGGGATCCCCCGGATATGCAGGTTGTTGCGCCGGTCCCTGTTCTCACTGTCTTCCTGCCGGTCCTCCAGATCTGCGATTTTCGATTCCAGTGCCCCCAGTCATTTGTTGGTCTCTTGGTGGCACCTGGAGCTGTCCTCCATACATTCCTCCAGTTCATCAGTGCGGGTACCTATTGAAGAATATCCCTCCTGAGCCCCTCCACCTCCCCTCTAAAAAAGGTCTTTAAGTCTGTGAGGAGCCTAGCTATTTCCTTTTTAATTATCTTCGATTGCCCCGCGGATGCTCCCTCTGCCTCCTGGGCTGAGTTGGAGTCAGATATTGCAGAGTGTTCCGCTGCCCCAGCCTTGCCCGAGCCTGTGAAGTACGAGCGCACATCTGTCTTGCGCCGGTTCTTCTGTCGCGTTGCCGCCATGTCCCCTCCGGTGGCTGCGTTATGATCCGTGGGGTAACTGGAGTCTTCAGAGAGTATTTGCAGTCCTCTGAGTTTGGTATAAAACCGCTATATTTACATTAATCTGCCGACGGATGGTGAAGCTGTGAACTTACACCGCCATCACCATACCCGTCGCGCATGCGCCCCGACCCTACAGAACATGTCTTTTTAACTATCGACCTGTCTCCCTCCTGCCTTTTGCCTCTAAACTCCTTGAACGTCTTGTATTCTCTCGCTTGCTCCACTTTCTCAACACCTATTCTGTCCTAGACCCTCTGCAATCTGGCTTCCACACTGCTCACTCGACTGAAACAACCCTCACTAAAATAACTAATGACCTCCATGCTGCTAAAGACAGAGGTCATTATACTCATATTACTAGACCTCTCTGCAGCAATTGACACCGTGGACCACCCTCTTCTCCTTCACATTCTTCATACTCTTGGTATTCGGAACAAAGCTCTATCATGGATCTCTTCTTACCTCTTCCATCGTACTTTCAGTGTCTCTTCCGCTAACACCTCCTCCTCCTCTATCAATCTCTCTGTGGGGGTACCCTAGGTCTCTGTCCTGGGACCTCTTCTCTTTTCTCTGTACACACTTTCTCTAGGTGACCTAATCACATCTCTAGGGTTTAAATATCACCTCTATGCCGACGACACACAAATGTACTTTTCCACCCCTGACTTAACACCGGCTGTACAGACCAAAGTTTCTGAATGTCTCTCTGCAATATCATCATGGATGGCCCTCCGCCGCCTTAAACCTAACATGGCAAAAACAGAGCTCCTTATACTTCCTCCCAAACCTGGCCCGAATACCTCCTTCCACATTACTGTTGGAAGTACTATCATTCAGCCAGTAGCCTAAGCACTCTGCCTAGGGGTCACACTCAAATCCTCTCTCACATTCTCCTGTTACATTCAAACAGTTTCTAAAACCTGTCCCTTTTTCCTCTGCAATATTACAAAGATACACCCTTTCCTCTGTTGCTCGACTGCTAAAACTCTGACACGCGCCTTCATTCTCTCCCGTCTCAATTACTGTAACCTCCTGCTGTCCAGCCTTCCCGCCTCTCACCTGTCTCCCCTAAAATCTTCCTAAACGCTGCTGCCAGAATCACTCTACTCTTTCCTAATTCTGTTTCATCGTCTCCCCTGCTGAAATCACTCTCCTGGCTTCCTATCAAATCCTGCATCTCGCACTCAATTCTCCTCCTCACTTTTAAAGCTTTACACTCTTCTGCCCCTCCTTACATCTCAGCCCTAATTCCTCGCTTTGCACCATCCTGACTCTTGCGTTCTGCTCAAAGATGTCTTCTCTCTACCTCCTTTGTATCTAAAGCCCACTTTATACCTCTCACTGACTGCCCCACACCTCTGGAATGCCCTTCCCCTCAATACCAGAATAGCACCCTCTCTATCCACCTTTAAGACCCACCTTAAGACACACTTGCTTAAAGAAGCATATGAGTAGCTCCGTGGCTAATACTATACACATGATACATAAAGCTTGGCCCCCTGCAGACACACTTAGCCGAATGCCCTCCTACTGTCTCGGCCTCTGTATGTTCCTACTGTCTCGGTATGTTCTTCCTACCTACCAATTCGATTGTAAGTTCTTCGGAGCAGCGACAACTCTTCCGAAATGTTACTTTTATGTCTGAAGCACTTATTCCCAAGACCTGTTATTATTTGTATTATTTGTTATTTATATGATTGTCACGTATTACTACTGTGAAGCGGTATGTACATTAATGGCGCTTTTTATTTATATATATACATTTGCTCGCCCCGGGCGAGTGGATTTAACATCGTGGCGAGCTCCTATTTGCCCAAGCAGCATACGTTTGGTACTAGGTGGCGAGTAGATTTTTTTGTGTGGCGAGTAGATTTTTTGGTGATTTGTCAACCACTGTATATATATATATATATAAATATATATATATATATATGTGATAAAAAATCACTGGCACTCCAATAGAAATTCAATAATGAATAGGTGCATGTCCCATATAAATAATAAAAGTATACATTACCGCATAGCAGCAAAAAGGGAGACAGCACTCAGTTGAATGAAAATAAATGTATTAAATAATCGAGTTATGTGCTGTATTTAATACATTTATTTTCATTCACCTGAGTGCTGTCTCCCTTTTTGCTGCTATGCGGTAATGTATACTTTTATTTATATATATATATATATATATATATATATATATATATATATATATATATACAGCAATTCTGACACTCGCCTGACCACCTATTTATCTGGTAGCTCATGTATACAGTCATGTGAAAAAGAAAGTACACCCTCGTTGAATTGTATGGTTTTACATATCAGGACATAATAACAATCATCTGTTCCTTAGCAGGTCTAAAAATTAGGTAAATACAACCTCAGATGAACAACAACACATTTTTAGGAAAAAAAGGGAAAGGTTGCGCCAAAAAAGATTATCCTACTGTTCAATATGTGGCGTCAGTCCTTTCCACAATGCAGTTCCGCTGCCCGAGTCTCTCAGAGGTGATTCACCAACCCCTGTGTACATATTGGTAGAAAAGGGGAGAAGGGTCCTCTGGCGCGTTACTCTGCTTGTGGCTCCACGACGTGTAAACGTATGATATTCAAGAGAAGAAAGGGGGACCACAGTGAGGAAACAACACAATGTTGTGTTGTGTATAACCATTGTGTTGTTTCCTCACTGTGGTCCCCCTTTCTTCTCTTGAATTTCATACGTTTACACGTCGTGGAGCCACAAGCAGAGTAACGCGCCAGAGGACACTTCTCCCCTTTTCGAACAACAACACATGACATATTACATCGTGTCATGATTTATTTAACAAAAATAAAGCCAAAATGGAGAAGCTATGTGTGAAAAACTAAGTACACCCTTACTGCTTCCCTAGGAATGAAGATGCTAAGTAGCAGACAGGTGCAGCTAATCAAATGCCCTTGATTAATTGATCATCAGCAAATGTGACCACCTCTATAAAAGCCGAAGTTTTAGCAGTTTGCTGGTCTGGAGCATTCAGGTGTGTGTTAACACAAAGCCAAGGAGGAAAGACATCAGCAATAATCTTAGAGAAGCAATTGTTGCTGCCCATCAATCTGGGAAGGGTTATAAGGCCATTTCCAAACAATTTAAAGTCCATCATTCTACAGTAAGAAAGATTATTCAAAAGTGGAAAACATTCATTCATCTTCCCAGGAGTGGACGTCCCAGCAAATTCACCCCAAGGTCAGACCGTGCAATGCTCAGAGAAATTGCAAAATACCCAAGAGTTACATCTCAGGCCTCAGTTAGCATGTTAATTGTTAAAGTTAATGACAGTACAATTAGAAATAGACTGAACAAGTATGGTTTGTTTGGAAGGGTTGCCAGGAGAAAGCCTCTTCTCTCTAAAAAGAACATGGCAGCACAGCTTTGGTTTGCAAAGTTGCATCTTGCAAACCACAAGACTTCTGGAACAATGTCCTTTGGACAGATGAGACCAAAGTGGAGATGTTTGGCCATAATGCACAGTGCCATGTTTGTCAAAAAACAAACACAGCATATCAGTATAAACACCTCATACCAACTGTCAAGCACGGTGGTGGAGGGATGATGATTTGGGCTTGTTTTGCAGTCACTGGACCTGGGAACCTTGCAGTCATTGAGTCGACCATGAACTCCTCTGTATACCAAAGTATTCTAGAGTCAAATGTGAGGCCATCTGTCCGACAGCTAAAGCTTGGCCGAAATTGGGTCATGCAACAGGACAATGATCCCAAGCACACCAGCAAATCTACAGCAGAATGGCTGAAAAAGAAAAGAATCAAGGTGTTGCAATGGCCCAGTCAAAGTCCAGTCCTCAACCCGATTGTAATGCTATGGCTGGACCTTAAGAGAGCTGTGCATAAACAAATGCCCACAAACCTCAATGAACTGAAGCAACGTTGTAAAGAAGAGTGGGCCAAAATTCCTCCACAGCGATGTGAGAGACTGATAAAGTCATACAGCAAACGATTACTTCAAGTTATTGCTGCTAAAGGGGGTTCTACAAACTATTGAATCATAAGGTATACTTATTTTTTCACACATGCCTTCTCCATTTTGGCTTTTTTTTCTTAAATAAATCATGACACGGTGTAATATGTCATGTGTTGTTGTTCATCTGAGGTTGTATTTAGCTCATTTTTAGACCTGCTAAGGAACAGATGATTGTTATTATGTCCTGATACGTAAAACCATGGAATTCAAAGAGGGTGTACTTTCTTTTTCACATGACTGTAATGTTATCAATTATATTCCCTTATAAAGCAAATATATGCAATGAGAGAATCTATATGGGATCTAATTTCTCCCTATTTATGAGCAATTGACAAAAGGAAAACAACACTTTGTCACATAAGATTTTTTATTGCGGAAAAAGATTTTTTTATGGTGGATGACATTTCACTTGATTAGTTCATTGTTTATAGGTAGATGATATGTTAGGCATACTATCGGTGATATGATAGAGATTTGTCTGCACATCAGTTCCATTTCTTTGTGCTCACAATGTTAATTGATAGCGTAGATCAGTATGTGTTATGTATTAGTTAATTGGTATTTTAATAATGAGGGCTATATATACTAAGCGTGACATTAGGGGCGCCACACTCCTGGCGAAGCCGTGGTCATTACCCAGGTGAAACGCATAGAGTGGGAGGACCTCTGTTACGCTTAGGATCGCAGGGGATCAATTCCACGCAGATCCCACCGGGTGTCTTCTCGCGAGGATCGTGGCAGGTGTGACATCACAGGTCCGACAGGACGCGACAGAGCGCAAGCCACGCTGGGTCCCTATCGATCACGGGAGAGAACAAACAAATCAAGAGGAGGCGGTGAGGAACACTGTGCTGCACTGATCCTGCTTACACATTTGTGTGTTACATGTTTGATTTTTATTGCACTATTGTAAGTGTGTTTTATTTTTTACATAAAATGTTTCTTTTACACTATTGATCTGCGCTGTGTAGTCTCTCTCTATCCTCTAATATTGGATAAATCTCCCCTAAGTCCACTGATGGGATCATAGACTACAATTTAGTTTTGGAGAACCTCCAGCTACAGCGACATTTACAATCCCTGCTTTTTTACATTCTGCATCTTGTGAGTAGGCTGTATATACAGCCACGTCTGCAACGTTTCTCCCAACATTGAAATACGTCTGCACTTATATTGTTTCCACTGTTGTCTTTTTCTCCCCATACGCTCCCCCTGGATTGTATGAAAAAGCTATATAAATAAAGACATACATACATACATACATGTTCCAGCTAATTTTTTTTAATTTGAAGCCATTTTTGCTTTTTTGCTTTTCCAAAATGAATTATAATACTGTGGGTTGTCAATGTTTCCTATCAGCACAGTTTGGTAGCTGCCCCCACCTTTTATACCCATCCCTATATTGCTAATGCTTACTAATCTTCAGTGATAACACACATTGTAGTTCAGCTACTCCATTATTATAGATACCCAGCAGTGCCACAGAAGGTGAAAGAGGATTCCAGCCCAGACAGTACTGAACCTGTGTTGGTGAATAGTCATTTATATAAAACATTTCTAAAACTTGTCGCTTTTTCCTCCGCAATATAACAAAGATACGCCCTTTCCTCTGTTGCTCAACTGCTAAAACTCTGACTCAGGCCCTCATTCTCTCCCGTCTTGATTACTGAAACCTCCTGCTGTCCGGCCTTCCTGCCTCTCACCTGTCTCCCCTACAATCTATCCTAAATGCTGCTGCCAGAATCACTCTACTCTTTCCTAGATCTGTCTCAGCATCTCCCCTCCTGAAATCCCTCTCCTGGCTTCCAATCAAATCCCGCATCTCACACTCCATTCTTCTCCTCACTTTTAAAGCTTTACACACTTCTGCCCCTCCTTACATCTCAGCCCTAATTTCTCGCTATGCACCATCCCGACTCTTGCGTTCTGCTCAAGGATGTCTTCTTTCTACCTCCTTTTTATCTAAAGCCCTCTCCCGCCTTAAACCTTTTTCACTGACTGCCCCACACCTCTGGAATGCCCTTCCCCTCAGTACCCGACTAGCACCCTCTCTATCCACCTTTAAGACCCACCTTAAGACCCACTTGCTTAAAGAAGCATACGAATAGCACTGTGAACATTCTGAACACATGATACATAAAGCTTGGCCCCCTGCAGACGCACTTACCAGAATTCCCTCCTACTGTCTCTGTACGTTCTCCCTACCTACCAATTAGATTGTAAGCTCCTCGGGGCAGGGACTCCTCTTCCTTAATGTTATGTTTGTCTAAAGCACTTATTCCCATGATCTGTTATTTATATTATCTGTTATTTATTTGATTACCACATGTATTACTACTGTGAAGCGCTATGTACATTAATGGCGCTATATAAATAAAGACATACAATACAATACAATATAAGAGATGGGAGACTGACCAAAAATCTGGATTCTCTTCCAGGTGAGTGAGACAGGGAAAATATTCTTTGAACTGAGCCATCTGACAGCAAATTAGTTGGTGTCTATTTGTCTATGCAATTTACAGCTGCTATCCCCTAATGTTAGCACCTTATTGTCTTAAACCAAACTGCACAAATTCACTAACACACACTAATACACATACAGACACACATATAAGTATACAGATAAGTATTTAACTATATGATTTGTCATGTTGGATGTTGCATTCACAGTTGTTACGCCGGTGCTGCCCGCAGACCAGACCCGTCCCCTGAGCTGAAGGGGGAAGTGGTAATACACGCACCCGCAGCAAAGAGTGTGGTATGAAGCGTTGCCAGGCCAGGTGTAGTAAGGTAGACAATACTTGCCGGTACCGGTTGTAGAGATAGAGTGATGAATGCCTTGCCGAGGTCAGGGAGTGGAGAGTGGAGATAGGTCGTAGTCCAAGCCGTGTTCAAGGGGTTACCAGAGTGAACGTTGTCCAAGGGGTGCCGAGATCGAGAGCCAGAGGGGGTAGTCGTACGAGCCGCGTCTGAACCTGTGAAAACACTGAGAGAATCCTGAAGTACTTCCATACAGAGACTATGTCGAGCGACGAGTGATGGGAAGCACAGGCATAATAAAGCTGGGCAGGGAAAAGGGGGCAGGCCTGGAGGACTGCAAGGAGTCTTCCCTGATAGGAGGGAGGTGTTACAGCCCAGCTGAGTGTAATCCTTGATTTGCATGGAACTGTGTGATGCTTGGGGGCGACGCCTCACTGCAGGAGCAGTGGTTAAAAGTGCTCTGTTAGGCATGTGCTCTGTAAGCTGGGAATGCATGCACATAACGTCTGGGGCTGGCGTGCGTGTAGGTGTGCGTGCAGGAGGGCGTGGGCGCGCCCGGCGCTGAGCAGAGGAATCGCCGAGGGGAGTGATCCCGCGACGGCGGCAGGGGCGAGGAGCCGTGGAGGCCGGTAAGGCAGGATTGTTTTGTGTGTCCAGGGGCTCCCTGCGGAGAGGGAGTGCTCTGTGTGGGAAGCGAGGAGAATGCCGATTCCTGATAGTACCCCCCTCTTCAGGAACGGCCTCTGGACAGTCCAAGAACGGTTTCTCTGGAAACTTTTTCCTGAAGGACTTAAGAAAGGCCGGGGCATGAATGTCCTTTGAAGGTACCCAGGATCTCTCTTCAGGGCCAAAGCCCTTCCACTGCACCAAGAACTGGAGCTGACCCCTGGATAGGCGAGAATCCAAAAGAGAGTGAACTTCGTATTCCTCGTTATCTTGTACAGTAATGGGATCCGGTTTACGAGTCTGATCCGGAAAGAAGTGACTGGAGATGAATGGTTTTAAGAGGGACACATGAAAGACATTGGGAATCTTCATACTGAGTGGTAGTTGGAGCCGGAATGCCACAGGATTGATTTGTTCACAAATAGGGAAGGGTCCCAGGAACTTAGGTGCCAGTTTAGGAGATGGTACCTTGAGGTGGATATTCCTAGATGAGAGCCATACCAAATCCCCTGGTTTGTAACTGGGCGCCGAACGACGACGACGATCGGCCTGTAGTTTCGATCTGCGGGAGGAGTTGAGAAGGGTAGACTGAATCCTGGACCATGCGGTTTGGAGGGAAGAAATGCGTTCATCTATGGCTAGTACTCCAGAAGGAATGTTGGGGATGGGAAGACAAGGAGGGTGGAACCCATAATTTATAAAGAAGGGTGACTCCCGGGTGGACTCGTTTTTTGCAGAATTGACGGCATACTCTGCCCAAGAGAGGAGTTGAGCTCAATCATCCTGGAAATCGGATATAAAACATCTCAGGTACTTCTCCAGGGATTGATTGATTCTCTCCGTTTGTCCATTGGACTGAGGATGATAGGCGGAAGAGAAGGAAGAAGAGATGCCCAATCTCTTCGTGAAAGCTCTCCAAAATTTGGATACGAACTGAGAACCTCTGTCAGAAACAATGGACAAAGGGATCCCATGAATCCGGAAAATCTGCTCCGTAAAGATATCAGCAAGGGCGGGGGAGGTGGGTAAACCTTTAAGTGGAATGAAATGGGACATCTTCGAGAACCTGTCCACGACCACCAAGATAGTGTTCATTCCTCTGGACTTGGGCAATTCCACGATGAAGTCCATAGAAATGTGGGACCAGGGGCGGTCGGGAACTGGAATGGGTAACAGAAAACCCTGAGGCTTTTGATGGAGAGTCTTGCATTGAGCGCACGTGGGGCATGCGCGGGTAAACTCCAGAATATCTTGAGACATCCTTGGCCACCAGAAATTCTGACGAATGAGATCAGTAGTCTTCTTGAAACCTGGATTACCTGCAGATTTAGAGGAGTGACCCCAAGACAGGACCTCTGGAACAAATTTGGATGTTACAAAGAGTTTGTTGTCCGGAACGACCAAGTCCTTTTGAATGCGTCTCTGGGAGTGCAAAATCTTGTCAAGATTCTTGAACGTAGACGTGGCAAGAATCCTGTAATGTAGAAGGATAGTCTCCAACGACTCCTCTGGCCTCTCTTCAGAAGAATGTATTCGGGAGAGTGCGTCTGCCTTTACGTTCTTGGTCCCGGGGATATAGGACAGGTGAAAATCGAATCGAGAAAACAACAGAGCCCAACGAACCTGTCGTGGACCAAGGCGTCGAGCGTTCTCTATGTAAAGAAGGTTCTTGTGGTCCGTGAGAATAGTAAACGGCTCTTTTGACCCCTCCAGCAGGTGTCTCCACTCTTGAAGAGCCATCTTCATGGCCAGAAGTTCCCTGTTACCCACGTCATAATTCCTCTCGGCAGATGAGAATTTCTTGGAAAAATATGCACAGGGATGTAATTTATCTTGGGGCGTGGGTCTCTGGGAATGAACGGCACCAGCGCCGCAATCAGAAGCGTCGACCTCCAGGACGAAGGGAAGTTCGATGTTGGGATGACGGAGAATAGGTGCGGATATAAAGGCTTCCTTGAGTGTCTCGAAGGCGGAGATGGCCTCGGATGACCAAGCAGAAGGATCAGCTCCTTTTTTGGTGAGCGCAGTGAGGGGTGCCACAATGGTGGAAAAACTCCATATAAACTTACGATAGTAATTAGCGAACCCTAAAAAACGTTATATGACCTTGAGAGAATTGGGTCTTGGCCATTCAGTGACTGCTTGAAGTTTACCGGAGTCCATCATAAACCCCTCATCGGAAATGATATACCCCAGAGGTGGTATGAAAGGTGCACTTCTCCAGTTTGGCGTACAAATGGTGTTCACGGAGGCGGGAAAGGACGTAGGAGGTGTGGCGTATATGGTCCTGGAGATCTTTGGAAAAAATCAGGATATCATCCAAGTATACAATAACAAAAATATTGAGTACCTTACGAAAGACGTCGTTGATGAAATCCTGGAAGACAGCGGGAGCATTACATAAGCCGAAAGGCATTACCAGATATTCGTAGTGTCCACTACGCGTGTTGAAGGCCGTCTTCCATTCATCCCCCTTCCTGATGCGCACCAGGTTATAGGCACCACGTAGATCCAACTTGGAGAAAATCTTGGCCCCCTGTAATTTATCGAACAGTTCGGTAATAAGGGGAAGGGGGTAACGATTTTTAATAGTGATGTGGTTTAAACCCCTGTAGTCGATGCAAGGCCTCAACGACCCGTCCTTTTTCTTGACGAAGAAAAACCCAGCCCCTGCTGGGGAATTGGAGTGACGAATAAAGCCTTTCTTGAGATTCTCCTGGATATATTCATCCATAGCGTGAGATTCTGGTAATGACAAGGGGTAAGTCTTGGACTTGGGTAGGGAGTAACCAGGAACTAGATCGATTGGACAATCGTAAGTCCTGTGTGACGGCAAGAGGTCTGACTGTACCTTATTGAAAACGTCCCGGAATTGATGGTAAACGGAAGGTAGAATAACTTCGGGAACAGAGGTATTGGCCAGCAGTTGATGAGTCTCGCCTGACCTCAACCTCCAGGAAATGGGAGCGGAGGCAGTCCAGTCAATGAGAGGATTGTTAAGCTGTAGCCAAGGAAGACCAAGGGTGATGGGTATCCCAGGAGCGTGAATGGCATCGAGAACTAAGGTCTCCTTGTGCAGATGTGAAGACAGAAGCAAGGGAGCCGTCTCTAAGGAGATGTGGCCGGGGTACACTGGCGACACACTTTATTCGAGCTCGGCTAGTCCCACGAATTCGGGTATACCCGGGTGTATTGAGGTTTGTGACTGTTTTCTGCCCGAGTGCATTGAGTTATTTTCCAGGCAGGGATTGAAGCATTTTATTCCCGCTGGCTGCAATACTGCACAGTATATATATATATATATACTGCATTACAATTCATGAATTTATGCCATCTGGTAGACACGCGAAGCATTGCAGCCTATTAAATCCTAATCATTATCATTTAACAGATCAGCCGCCCATCAGCCAGGCATGAACCCAGGCTGGGAAGGCAAACGCAACGGGGCTTGTCAGAGGTGAGGAGCGGCTCATTCCAGGTATCTGCCAGGTACATACTGGGTATTTGCTCGAATAAAGTGTGTCGGTGCAGTAAGAGGACGTCCATCGATACCGACGAGTGCGATGGGAACCTTCTTTCTCACTAGTGGTATACAGTTTACCCTGGCGAATTCAAGATCCATGAGGTTTCCTCCAGCTCCTGAGTCAATGAATGCGGCGACAGAAGTCTTGAACTTATCGCCTGAAAGGAAGACTGGAAATGTAAGTTTCTTAGGGAGGTCATTTTTTTGAAGGGGACATGGAGACATTACACCCAGAGAGAGCCCCTCTGTACTCACTGGGTGTTCCCGTTTCCCGGACACAGTGGACACTCCCGAACCAGATGTTCCATGGATCCGCAGTAGAAACACAATCCCCCGGCGTGGCGGAACTGCCGTATCGGTGTGCAGATGCGTTGTACCACCAATTGCATTGGCTCTGGCAACTCCAGTGCAGGACGAAGAGGTGTGGTAGTACTTGGGGGAGCAGGAGTGCTGCTGAGAGTACTGGGGAACAGAACTTGAAAGTTATGGAAGCGAGTGCGCTGACGCTCTGAGCGCCGTACCTGGATGCGTGATCCACTCGGACAGCCAAATCAATCAGGACCTCCTGTTGATCCGGCCTGGATTGGCGAGAGAGTTCGTCCTTGATGGGATCTGCCAGGCCTTGCCAGAATACGGAGACGAGAGTCTCTTGTCCCCAGTTAGTCTCGGCTGCTAGAGTCCGGAATTCCACAGCATACTGTGTCACCATCCGCCGTCCCTGAGTGATCTGGAGGAGAGAAACAGATGCCATCTCCCAACGAGCGGGGGAATCGAATACCCGTTGAAACTCGGCTTTAAATGCCGGGTAATCTTGGGTAAGGTCAGAACGTCGCTCCCAAACCGGGGAAGCCCAAGCCAGGGCGCTGCCAGTGAGGAGGTTATAAATGTAGGCTACCTTCTTACGATCAGTATTGTAGAGATGGGGGGCCATTTCAAACTGCACCTCACACTGGTTTAGGAAACCCCTACAATCTTGCGGTTCACCTGCATAAGGCTTGGGGGGAGGAATCCTTACATCTGAGCTGCTAACTGCGCTTGCGGAGTGGGGGCTTACATCTGGCGGGGTCGCGGTCAGTACCCTGTCTGAGAGTACTGCGACCTGGCGTGTAAGTGCCACAATTTGATCCGCCATGGCCTGGTTTTGCTGAAGCAGATTAGAGAGAAACTGCTGTAGTTCGGTCTGGTCTGCATCTTATGGGCTCGATATAATGTTACGCCGGTGCTGCCCGCAGACCAGACCCGTCCCCTGAGCTGAAGGGGGAAGTGGTAATACACACACCCGCAGCAAAGGGAGCGTGTCCAGAGTGTGGTATGAAGCGTTGCCAGGCCAGGTGTAGTAAGGTAGACAATACTTGCTGGTACCGGTTGTAGAGATAGAGTGATGAATGCCTTGCCGAGGTCAGGGAGTGGAGAGTGGAGATAGGTCGTAGTCCAAGCCGTGTTCAAGGGGTTACCAGAGTGAACGTTGTCCAAGGGGTGCCGAGATCGAGAGCCAGAGGGGGTAGTCGTACAAGCCGCGTCAGAACCTGTGAAAACACTGAGAGAATCCAGAAGTACTTCCATACAGAGACGAGTCGAGTCTCCGAGACGAAGCCCTATCCTAGAGGGTGAAACGCGTAGAGGGGGAGATCGTGGTGTAGCCCTGGTGTTGTTACGTGCCAATAAAGTTTTTTTTACTTCATCCGGGACCTCGTGGATTTGTCATGCACAGTTGCGCCGGAATCTTCTCTACACATCTATACTCCTTGAAGGCAGCACACGGGAGCGGGAGGATAGAGGCAAGCAGGACCCAGACCGGAGTGGAGACAAAGGTAAGAGTTTTTACTTTATTACCTCTCCACACACTCCGGTCACTCTAGGGTCATTCTTAGCTTCCTCATACCCAGCCCACATGACGTTACTGACACCGTGCGGTGCTCTTGCTGCATAGCTGAAGCGCAAGACAGTTTGTTCTCTCCATGTTCCTGGCTACCTATCTGTCTGTCCATACACCAGCATCCATCTGCAGTCACAGATTGTCTCAAACGATTGTATTTTTTACCCACCATGTGAGTATAGGTCCTGCTGACTACTCCATGTTTAAATAAATATTTCCTATTTTACAGTATTATGCTATGGAGCTGGCGCTTCTCTTCTTTTGTTTTTTTGTAGGTGTTTGTGTGATCAGGCAAGATCACAGAAAGAAGCTTGTCCTCCTCCATACTTGAAATGTATATGTGGAATGGGTAGTGCTCAAGTGCTTGGTCCTGTCTCCATAGCAATATTCAATAATGAAAAGGAGAACTAGCACTGGGAACTATTAGTAATAAAACAGTGGTTCTGTCACAGTCTTAAGACCCATGTCAAGGGCTCTATGTCTCCCTGAAGGTGGGGGGTAAGAACAATGGTGTCCCTCCCCCTCCTCATTGGGATAGCCCGTGGGTAAGTAATGAGATACTCACTGTTGTCCCAGGCATATCTCCTCAGCGTGCAGCCGTGTCGAAATCCAGGGATGTCCAAAACAAGTGTGTGTGCAGCGCACAGCAAACAGAGGAGCAGGTCTAAGCAAAATGATTGTTTATTGTTGGAAAGGCATAAAAAAGAAGGGTGCAGCACCTCTACGCGTTTCAGACAAGCGTCCTTTATCAAGAAGTGTCTGAAACGCGTAGAAGTGCTGCACCCTTCTTTTTTATGCCTTTCCAAAAATAAACAATCATTTTGCTGAGACCTGCTCCTCTGTTTGCTGTGCGCTGCACACACACACTTGTTTTGGTCCTCCTCCATACAGACTGTTCTCTGAACTGGACTATCTTTCTGTTTCATTTACGTGATTGGTTTGGTTAAATCATTATTGTTGTTTCTGAATTGCACTTCTTTACATTCAGTTCATTCACTTTATCACAACACATCAGTCACATTACATATTCACACTCACACTCATCAGCGCTACTCTTTGTTTGTGTTAGTTAATATATATATATATATATATATATATATATACATATATATATATATATATATATATGTATATATATATATATGTATATGTATATGTATATCATATTCCCTTGGCTTGAAGAGGGGTAATGCATGCACTCAAAATTAAGTTGAGAGGGAGGTACTTAGCTGCTGGTGCGTTGTGTCCAAAGAAATCCAAGGGTCCCAGAAGTAGCCAGTAAGCAAACAGGAGGCAGGCACATGGACTTAATCAAGAATATTTTAATGTGCCATTTGTTCTGTCGTTTTGGCAGTACAATACTGCCTTTTACAAGGTGAGGGCTACAAAACTAAACATATCAAACATTTATATACACTGGTACTCACCCCACGTCACTCCCATGACATTGACACTCCCTGATGACGTAGACGCGTTGCGTCGCGGAAGGAGCGGGTTCCAGGCAGACATGGGAGCACTGGACCAAACACACAGTGTTTGCCTGGTCGCCATGGCAACCCCACAGTCAGAGCGGGGAGGAGCGAGATCCTTTACATAGTCCTAAAGAGTGAGACAAGCACAAACACTTACAGTAAATGCTAATAGAGTTAAATTCACTTCTAACCTAAGGTGCAAAATGGAGAATATTACGGTTGCATGCTACACTAGCACCAACAACTGTGTGAATGAACAAATCATATAGAGAGAACGGAAAAACTCCAAACTATCTAATATGAAATGTAATTAAAGAGCTTGCATACATCAATCCCAATAACGTAGTAATGCATTGGAGAGGTATGAAATCCAGAAGGGGTCGGATGAAATCCACGTAGATGAATCTATCAGTCTAATGGGAGAAAAAAATGATCTCCTGTCAGGGAAGCACCTTAAGTTCTGTTGCTCATTAAGGCCACCACCATTACTAGTGCTGAGTGAGTGGATCCAATATGCTTCCCGCCTCAGTAGGAATGTCTCTCTATCAGGAGTTCCTCGTCTTGGTGCCACATACTCTACCATCATAATTCTCAGGCACATGACATTATACCTATGTTCCATAAAGTGTTCCACAAGGACAGTAGGGTCTGCACCTTTGCGTATTACACTCTTATGCTCAATAAATCTTGTTTTCAGTATTCTTGTGGTTTTTCCTACATACAATAAGCTACAAGGGCATTTAATAATGTACACCACATATGTAGACCTACAAGTGATTCTGCTCTTAATTTTGATACCTTTTCCACTACGAGGGTGAGAGAATGTGTCCCCAATGACCAGCCCTCACCTTGCAAAAGGCAGTATTGTACTGCCGAAACGTCGGAACATATAGCACATTAAAATATCCTTGATTAAGTCTGTGTGCCTGCCTCCTGTTTGCTTATTATATTCTGTTGGCTTCTCATGCATGAAGAACAGTGTTGGACCTGAATATTAGGGGCTTATGACAGTTAGCCATGGCCGTTTAGGTTCCGGCAGTTGGCCGCAAGGACAGTTCTCTGCCACAGATGACCAAGGGAGTCTGATGGATTCTGGGCCATTTTGGGTAATGTCAATAACTGCAACCTAGGATTTTAACCCCTAATCCTAACCTTAAAAACCCTAATAGCTAGCCCCTTAACCCTAATATTTCTAACTCTAATCCCTTTAATAATTTCATTTATTGTATAACAGCCGCCAATCCATTAATACAAACTCTTAATTATTTCATAATTTCCTGTAATGCTACAATATATGAAAGCTTATAATACATTAACTTTATTACGTTTTTCCTATTTCTTAGTTGAATATATATATATATTTTATCAAACAGCTCATCTTTCATGACGCATTGCTAAGTATTGAAGGCTCCTCAGGTACAGGAGGAGATGAAACTTTCCACTGGTTAAAATGTAGAGAGGCTTTTGTCAAATATGTGAAAATAGCCAAGAAAACATATCCATTCCAGGCCGAGAAAAAATAAAAAGGCAGTTAATGATATGACCATCCATGGCTCTAAGGTAGGTGCAGCTGTCACGGGAGACCAGGTTATTTACACCGTTTTACCGGGATTATTCCTTGAGCAAAACAAGGTAGTGAAATACAGTACATTGTAATGTATTCGGCATAAATTCGCTTACACAGAATGAAACACAAAATACACACGAAAAGACACACTTACTTTGGTGCTGGGGTTGAAAACTAGACGTTCCTAGGTGCAGGGAACTCTATGGGAGAGTTTTACCCTGACCGGGACTTAGCCTGCAATCTCCTGGAACCCCAATCGGCATAAAATTCTATACGCCACCGCAACGTTCTCTTCTGAGAACTTGTAAAGTCGACGTGATAGATGGTCACTGCTCCCTTGAACTGCACCCAGCTTTATAGTATAAAATCAGCTTTATTGAAACAAAATGCTGAGGACTGCCATTGATCTCCACACCTGGTACTCCACCTTTCCCCGCTGACCAAATGCTGTTCACACCTCTGGGAATCCTCTGGCTGCTTTGAACTCCGATGTCCAGTTGACTTACCGGCGCTTATGGGTTTGCACGGGCTGCCTGTTTGGACATTGGTTCCGATAGTAAAAACATATTATACTACATTAAAGTATATTGTAATACACTCTGAGTCTTGGGGTACAGGGAACAGAAAAGGAAAAATGTTGTCTCTTTATTTCTGACTGCCTTATTTCCCAACAAACTTTTCCTGTGACTCAGTTTGGATTCGCAGAGCCCCCCAACCTTATACATATATGGTTGGGCACCCACAAACCCTATACTGGTTGTGGATTACCTCGGCACTAGCTGGGGTACCCCCCTTAACCTAGGGATTCTCTCTGCTACAGGAAAACATTTGTATCCCTGTGCCTCATTCTCCTTTCTGGGCTGTGCTGAAGCAGGGTACCCTAGTTGTGAGATATTGTCGTGACAATGTGCTTTCATGTACCCAAAAATCAGGCATGATTCCTGGGTACATTTATGGGGGGACCGGCAAATCTGGACCCCAACCTCCTAAGCACATACTGTCAACGGTTCTTCCACAAACCCCCCCTTGAAACTCATACCCTAGCAATCCCTGCTTGATAGCATCACGGAAAGGGAAAAACACTAAAAATGGTTTTATTACAGACCGTATAATGCAGTAATACAATGTTACTGGGCCCAAGAGCTAACTCTCTTGGACCCTTATACATGGAGCAGGGGTAACCAAAATGGGCTTGACCTTTATTATAGAGCCTGGTTACTCCTTTATGTCACAGCCAACACCAGTCCTCAAGGGCTACCAACAGGTCAGATATCCCTGTTTCAGCACAGGTGCAGTCTTTGACTGAGCCTCTAATTGAGCCTCCTGTGCTGAAGCAGAGATATGCTGTAAATCTGACCTGTTGGTAGGCTTTGAGGACTGGAGTTGGCCACCCCTGTTTTAAGGTTACTCTGCTTGCCTGCTAGTCTTTGAAGACAACTCTTTGCAATAGCACCTTGCATGACCTTGATATAAAGGCTCTTGACATTGTGTAGCAGTGTTGAATATATGTGTAGCGACCCCCTTCACAGTTCCAAACATCAATTACAAAGAGAGGCAGGAGGAAGAAGCAGCACTAGTTGGCACTTAAACATTTTTATTTACATCTCCTCGCACCCACTTCAATGTATATGTCTCTCTGTGTACATCCTGTTTCTAAGTAGCTCTTCCACTGACCCCTCACCACCCTCTCCTTTCAAGGGAGAACCTTGACTTGACCAGTAAATCTCACACACACACACACACACACACACACACACACACACACACACACACACACACACACACACACACACACACACACACACACACACACACACACACACACACACACACACACACACACACACACACACACACCCAGCACCTCACACACATATGCATCCTCCTACATATGTTTTATTTCTCCTCACTGGAAATAACAGCATTGTATTCATTCAGTGTTAATAACTTCCTTTGGTGCTGGGAGTTTCGCAGATACCTGTTAACACCAAAACTTCACAATAGCAAGTTATTTTTATCTTCTTTCTGTATATTCAAGGCAGTGTTTATTATCTCACAGCCATCAAGTAACGCCATTGTATTGTAGTTTCCGAGACACTGGGTATCTCTCATAGACAAACCTCTTCCTTCCTTTATCATTAAAACTTCAATAAAACATTTGTTTGTAAGGAAGAAGGTGGGAGGCAGAGTTTAACTAATAGCCCCTGAATTAACAAAGCCACAATCATGTTGTAATCTCATTTTACAAAGACAACTTTCTTGGTGTTGATGAAAAATAATAGTGTGCTTATGTCATTAGGCAGTGTATTCTTACTGGTATTTAATCTTAGCCATGACAGTTAATTAACATCTAATTAAGTGTGACAGGGAGGAAATCTGGAATAATTGCGGTTGTGTGTGGGCAGGGAAAGTTTAGTATCATGTTTACTCCTAGAAAATTGCCTTTTACGTATATAAATTACACGATAACAAGCGCTCATTACTGTGAAAATCTAACACACATCTCTATGTACAACACAGAGGGTCACATTCAATAAAGCCTTTTAATTTTGCTTCGTGATCATAAAAATGTAGACCTATCATTTTGCAGGGATACATTTAGATTTTTTACCTACTGCAATTCAATAAGAATAATAAATGATTAGATAAGCTTCTTATTTGAATACGCCAGAGGATGCTATATATCCCAGATAGGGAACTTATCTAAATAAAATGGGGATAAATATATCACTGAGCCTGTAAATGCTGAGAGACATTTTCCCTAAGCACAGAGGTAGTGGGGAGCACACAGGAGACAGAAGGTTTTGTGATAAAGCAACGTTATTTGGATGTTTGTGATTTTTCTATTGTTCTTTTGAGTGACTGTCTTTTTGTGATGGTTCCAGTTGTCTGTGAGTAATTTTATTTTATTTAACAAATGTTACACCAGGAAGTAATACATTGAGAGTTACCTCTCGTTTTCAAGTATGTCCTGGGCATAGAGTTATGATGACAAATAATACATGGTTACAATACATAGTTACATATGTGAACAGTGTATACATTATATGCAAGACATTGCATGCAGTTAGAGATAATATATATTATAGGTATACTGTATGTAACAGTTACAGACTAGATTAAAATGTGAGACAGCTTTAGTTTTGAAAAAAACTTAGACTGGTGGTGGTAATAGGGGGTGCCCTGAGAAAATGTTAGCAATGGGGGACATTTCCACCACATGTTTTTCCTTATTAAAGAAATGGCTACTAAATAAAGGTAATAAATATGATAGTGTAATGTTATAAATTATGTGTGTATATATATATATATATATATATATATATATATATATATATATATGTAAATACAACTGTATGTTAATCTGCATGTCTTAGACAGGTCTGCAACCCCGCCTTTCACCATTATCACCCAGCACACAGCACTTCCACTGCAGCAAGGGATTCTGGGAAATGACATGCAAATGAGCACACAGTGCCACTTTTTGCTTCAAAAACCATTTTTAACATGGTTCCCTATAGGCTTAAGCTTGCTGCATGGTCACAGCTTTGAGCACAGCCGGGGTTAAGGTGCATACCCAGAAAACCCACCCACAGACAGCTGTTTCGACCTTAATGGGTCTCATCATATATACAGTTAGGTCCGTAAATAATTGGACACTGACACAATTTTCATAATTTTGGCTCTGTACGCCACCACAATGGATTTGAAATGAAACAACGGAGATCCAATAGAAGTGCAGACTTTCAGCTTTAATTCAAGGGGTTGAACAAAAATATTGTATGAAACGTTTAGGAATTGCAACCATTTTCATACACAGTCCCCTTATTTCAGGGGCTCAAATGTAATTGGACAAATTAACACAATCATAAATAAAATGTTCATTTTTAATTCTTTGTCGAGAATCCTTTGCAGGCAATGACTGCTTGAAGTCTGGAAATCATGGACATCCCCAAACGCTGGGTTTCCTCCTTTGTGATGCTTTGCCAGCCCTTTACTTCAGCTGTCTTCCATTGTTGCTTGTTCGTGGGTCTTTCTGCCTTAAGTTTTGTCTTCAGCAAGTGAAATGCATGCTCGATCGGGTTGAGATCAGGTGATTGACTCGGCCATTGCAGAATATTCCACTTCTTTGCCTTAAAAAACTCCTGGGTTGCTTTCGCAGTATGTTTTGGGTCATTGTCCATCTGTAAAGTGAAGCGCCATCCAATCAACTTCGCTGAATCTGAGCAGACAGTATATCCCTATACACTTCAGAATTCATCCGGCTGCTTCTGTCTTCTGTCACATCATCAATAAACACTAGTGACCCACTGCCATTGTAAGCCATGCATGCCCATGCCATCACACTGCCTCCACTGTTTTACAGATGATGTGGTATGCTTCAGATCATGAGCCGTTCCAAGCCTTCTCCATACTTTTTTCTTCCCATCATCCTGGTACAGGTTGATCTTAGTTTCATCTGTCCAAAGAATGCTGTTCCAGGATTGGGCTGGCTTTTTTAGATATTGTTTGGCAAAGTCTAATCTGGCCTTTCTATTCTTGAGGCTTATGAATGGTTTGCACCTTGTTGTGAACCCTCTGTATTTTCTCTCGTGAAGTCTTCTCTTTATGGTAGACTTGGATAATGATATGCCTACCTCCTGGAGAGTGTTCTTCACTTGGCTGGATGTTGTGAAGGGGTTTTTCTTTACCATGGAAAGGATCCTACGATCATCCACCACTGTTGTCTTCCGTGGACGTTCCAGGCCTTTTTGTGTTGCAGAGCTCACCAGTGCGTTCTTTTTTTTCTCAGAATGTACCAAACTGTTGATTTGGCCACTCCTAAAGTTCCTGCTATCTCTCTAATGGATTTTCTATATTTTTGTAGCCTAAGGATGCCCTGTTTCACTTGCATTGAGAGCTCCTTTGACCGCATGTTGTGGATTCACAGTAACAGCTTCCAAATGCGAAAGCCACACCTGGAATTAACTCCAGACCTTTTACCTGCTTAATTGATGATGAAATAACAAAGGAATAGCCCACACCTCTCCATGAAACAGCTTTTGAGTCAATTGTCCAATTACTTTTGGTCCCTTGAAAAAGAGGGGGCTACATATTAAAGAGATGTCATTCCTAAAGCCTTCCTCCAATTTGGATGTTAATACCCTCAAATTAAAGCTTATAGACTGCACTTAAGCCCATATTAATTATTTAACTGTAACTTGAATTTATTTTGGTACACAGCCGAAATAACAAAACTAGTAATAGTGTCCAATTATTTCCAAACCTAACTGTATTTTATTCTGCTTATTGTATTTTAAATGGGCAAATGCATTATTATCTATATGTGGATTGTGTCCATTACTTTACTGTAAGTGTTAGGGGCAGGGGTGCGGGGGGATGTATTTATTTAGAAGTATTTATGTATTTGTTATTTTATTTTTTTGGGCACAGAATTGGTACTGTAGGCAAGCGGGAACCCCCGGGCACCTGCGGGGACCCCCGGGCACCTGTGGGACCACCCGAGGGCCACCGCCGGCCTGTAGTATAATTCCTGTGCATCCCCAAAACTGAAGATATGTTATGTATGTTAGGGGGTATAGGTGTTGTTGGGGGCACAAGGGGTGGGTGTGTTGTCTATTGCAATGTTTATTGGGGGCAATTGTCCCAAATAAACATACTATTGTGCCTTAACCCCTTCATTGCTTTAGCGAATAGCCGCTAAGGTAATGAAGCTGCTTTAATGTATTTTTATTAATATTATGCTGGAGCAGGGGGTCTCCTGAGTTGAACCGCTTTGATTTCTGGCTCAGGGACCCACTGCTTCCCGAGTTACAGGCCCCAGTATGGGGCATCGGGTGCCGGCATCCCAATGTTTACATGTCGCACGTCACACGACGTGGACGCTATAAAAATGGCGGCGACACTGGCACCAGATACCCCATACCGGGGCCTGTAACTTATGAAGTATGTATGTGTGGCAATGAGGGGGTTAACACACCTGGTTGTTCAAATCACAGCACAGATGTACAGTACTGCCCTGAGTGCTGATTAGCCACACTGGCATAACAAGTCAGAGGGGCTTATTCTGTAAGCTGATATGGAAAGCCCCCTTGAAGTCAATGGGACTTTCAGTGCGGTAGCGCCTGGATCAGCACTAACGCAGCTTACTGAATAAGCACCTGAATGCTCCAGCCTCAGAGAGACGGTCTGACGAAACGATGCTGGACTGAATATAGATCCTAGTGATTGCTGAGGTCTAACATGAGTGCCAGCTCTGACAGAGCACTCTGCCGAGGTGTACTGTACAAGGGTAGCACCAGCCACACACTTATTTGTGTTTTAATGATATATATGTATGTTTTTGTGCTGTAATAAAGGCTGCCCTGAAGAGCTACTTAATTTAATCCACTACCTACGTGTGTCTGCCATCTACAACACAGCCCTGATCCGCCCTGTTGCAGTACGATAAGCTTTCTTTTGGAATATATAACATTATACTCCTAATAATCATGAGCATAAGCACGGCAATAAAAAGGTATTCCTACTGTACATAAATGCACAAGGAAACCAGTTTTGGAAATGTTTGCTGCCCAAATCCACACGTTTCAAATTTGCTTCCCTGATTTGAATATTGGTATGTGAATGTGAACTCAATACAGTTCAAAGAATTCTTTGGCTACAATTGTCCTTAGCTTTATGGCAGGAACAAAACAACAACCCGCAGCACACCATGCTGCCAAGTAACCGGGTCACTGAAGAAATTGCTGGTGTAGATGCACACGATTGTGGTTGGGATTGGAATTATGAATACAGAGACACAACATCGCATGTTGGCCTCTGTTAATAATCATTTAGAGTATGTTGACCTTTACTATGTAAATCGAGTGTCTGAAGGATGGGCAGAAAGATCTTAATAGTCTCAATTCTTCTCACTCTACAAGGTGACGCATAATCAAAAAGGACCATTGTTACAGTAAACTGAGAAAGTGAGTGTTACCAGAGGGTGACAGTTACCTAGAATTTGAATTAACTCCGTCTTTCACTGTTATATGACAGAGAGAGAAAAAAATTGGCCTTTGTTTATTGTCTCTGTACTGGAATAACATAGTGAATGCGATGAAGGAACTTGGGCCATTAACTCTATGCACCGTACTCTGCATGCTGATTACTACGCCTTGTAATCCCCCAATGTTGGGTATGTTTGGGCATTGGACGGTATCCTGCATAGAGATGTGTAATACTATTCAAAATTAATTCACAGAATTCAAAGTGTTTTTTTCCCTAAATTCTATTCCCTGCAAAAAGTTTCACCAAAGCCTCAAAGGCCTAATAATGTTACCCTATCAGTACGTTTTCAGAGAAATATCGCCAGACAGTGAGCGAAACATGGTGTGTGTGACTTATTTATAATCTAAGCATTAAGTGAATCTAGCAATTTTAGAGAAATTTAGCAAAACACTTATTGGCGAGTTGCTGGAGGACTCTGACTAAACCACGGCATTTTTTGATACACAAACGTGATAACATTTTGCTTGATTCGCAACCTCGTGCTAAAGTCTTGCACATCTCCTGTGGAATAGCACCATTCTGGCCCATTATGTATTTGCCTTTATATTGTTTATAACTTCTACTATAAGATTGTATTCAAACAATGTACAGTGAGGACTTAAGTTTCATATAGCCTGTCCCTCCCAGAGCAAAGAGGAAATAACACAATGATAGACAGTGTTTGTGGCCCATGAATCAGTGGCATAGTAACAAAGATATGTAATGCATATTAAGTCTACTACTTCCCCTCCATGGACCTTATTTAAGCTACCTAAATCTAAGGACTAAATGGGCCATGAGTCCCTTCTGTCCCCATATTACCATATTTCACACTTGATGGACCTTTGGTTAAATCCAAATTTGTTCTACTGTGCTGCTCACTTACTAATGTGAAATTGTGTCAGTGTAAGCTACTGCTGTGCATCTGATGGACAACAACACATAATGTTCTCTGAGGAGCAATTGGTTCTTTTCCTCCCAGCTGTTGTTTTTCTCCTGACATGTTTGTAAGGTTTCACTATTACATTTTCTTACATAAGTAATTGCAGGGTAAACAAGGGTCCATGAGGACTGAGAAATCAGCTGCTTTTGTGCTGACATGAAGACATAGTGAGGGAGTCACACGACACACACGTGACACCTACAGTATAGTGCGTAAACAAAGCTTAGATTCAGTACCCTGTCTTGTATAACCGTTTGATATCAGAAGGGTTGGGAATCCAGGCACTGCCTGATAGTGAATTAGTAGAAATCTTATTTTAATTGCAATTTAAAACCCCCAGTTGGCTGTAAAATGGAGCCATGTCTCTTTACAGACAAGTTTTGTACTGCTATTATATGGTCGTATTTTCCGGTTCAGTATGTCACTTATTGGCACTACTCAAACCCAAGAGGGAATTACTTGTAATGTTCATGCAGCCTTAGCTACACCTACAACAAAGAGCGTACATCTTTCTACTACAAACGTTACCTTATTCTGTTACCTGCTTCCATATTCTTTTCCTGCCTACTTTTCTGAAGCCAGGGTCACGTTTGATGTGTGAATGGCTCCCGATAGCATTAACTCAGTTCCCTTTTAAATCACTCCAAGCCCTGTAATATTTCCTCCACTTTATTGGGAAAAGCAGCAGAATACAGATACTTGTGGATGGTATGTAGTGGTGATTATTAGTTAGAAACCGGTAAAAAGAGATGGCCTCACCATGGTAGATTAACAGAGAAGGGTGCTGTACTCACTGTCTCCAGGGTGGAAAAGGAAGTGAGGAGCAATATGGGTAAGGGAATAGTCTTGGGGCAGACTATCTCTGAACAAACAGGAGGGGGGGCAGACTAGCCCATTCTGGTGAGGATCTCAGAAGCTGCAGTAGCAGCTCACTGATTTCATGCCCAGAGGCAAGAAATGCAACATAGTTACATGTCACACAGGCACAGTATGTGTATGCAAACTCCATGCAGCTGAAATAAGAACTGACAGGCAGAAGCTGCAAAGGAAAGAGGGGGGTGAACCAAAAATGTAGTTCTTGTTCCATGACACCTACACTCTGAAACATTGCAATCTGTTCTGTGCACTGCCTCCATTACAAGTACAGTTCAATTGTAGAAACTCCACACACATCTGTGCTAAAACATCACAAAGCGCTCATCTTATTGATTCCGTTACATGTGAGATCTCGGAATGATGAAGAGATTGTTAAAAGGATGAAGTCTGTGGCAGCCACTGGCATGTGCAAGGGTGGGCTATGTGGATGAATAAGGGTTAAGATGTTTTTCAGGAGCTAACAATTCCACACAACCAGGGAGTAATCAAAGTCTCCCAGCAACATTATTTATCCAAATAAATAAGCTTGTGCTTTTTTTTTTTCTGCATAGGATTTTAAACCCCTTGCTACTCTATTGCAACTGCACCCAAATCCTTACCTCACTCTCCACTGTAATTCACAGTGCAGGACATAGTACTCCAGCTACACCTTTTTCAGAGAGCCACAGACTCCTTAGGAAGGGTCGGTGTGATGGTGAGGGGGTAACCAGGCCATAAATAAAGGTCTTATAGGCTGGTTACTTCTGAGCCATATTGGGGAGATTAGAGTGTTAGCTCTTGAACCCTGCCATGGCACATACATTGTACTGTAATAAAGAATTGATATGTGTTTTACCTTTCCAGGAGTGCTAACCAGTGGAGAGTCTCAGGCTATGAGGTTAATGGGAGTCCCCCAGTATATGCCCCAATCACCAGAACCAAGTATAGAGGTTCTGGGGTGCTTCAACCATCGATAAGTTTGCAAGCTGATTTTATTCTAAGTCCAAATTCCTATGGGTTTAGAACCGTAACTCTGAGATTGAACCTAAGCATTATTTGGTTTAACTTTTTACACATTTTCTGATTGGCAGGTCTAGGAGAGCTGAAACTGAACTTGCACATCTTTTCCGTCAAAGCTAAGAAAAGGACAGATAAAATTGTGAAATATTTTTATTTCTGACACTGTGAATAATGGTATATATTTATGCACTGTATATGAGCTGGCGATTTCCAAGTCCGTGGTTCCAAGAGACCCTGTGGCTACCAAGCCTGGTGCCACTGAGTCTGCATGGGTCCCAGAGTTGCAAGCCACAGAGATTGCCAAAGTGTTAAAACTATTTGGGGCGGAGGAGTTAGATTCAAGTACCCTCTTCCTGGCATGAATGGAAGTCATCGAACTACCATTTGCTCAGACCTTGAGACGCCTAACTCCCCGGGTGGCTTCAAACTCACGGGTGGCAGAGGTGCCAAGTTGGCGCATGCCCCTGTCAGATTTCGAATCCATCCTTGCCCAGCTTCAGTAGGCTGGCAAGTCTCTGATTGGCTGGTAGGAATTCTCCCACGCTCGGATTGGCTGGAGTATTTCATGAAATACTATAAGAAAGCCGGAAGCCAATCCGGACCTCAGATTCTAAGCTCAAATTCAAAATCACCAAAGATGCTCTTGGAGAAATAGACGCGAGCCGACTTCAGAAAGTTCAAGGCAAGAAATTGCCTTGCTGACTGTCCCGCGCTGTGCTTCTGATGCTGGTGCGTGCTGGGCCTCTTTGACATTGGCGTGCTCAGGAAGCAAGCTTGGCTCATCTTCCGGTGTGCACCGGCATGAGAGAGAGGCCCGGTGCGCGCCTGAGTCATAAACTCGCCATGGGATAGTCAGTGATGGAGGCGCGCAGCAGGGAGAGAGCTGGGCCTGGCGGCACCAAGTGGACCAACAGCTGGGCCCCTCACAGCCACCGGGCCTCACCAGAGGCCTGAGACCATTCCCAAGGTATGTCTGTATTTTATATGTATGTGGGGTGTTTGTTTTATATGTATTTGGGAGGTTATATGTACTGTATTTGGGGGGGTTTAATATGCAGTGTTCGACAAACCTATACATTTGCTAGCCCCGGGCGAGTGGATTTAACCCCCGGGCGAGTAAATATTGGCCCAAGCAGCACACATTTGGTACTAGGTGGCGAGTAGATTTTTTTGTGTGGCGAGTAGATTTTTTGGTGATTTGTCAACCACAGTTAATATGTATTTGGGGGGTGGGTTTTTTATATGCATTTGTAAGGTGGGGGGTTATATGTATTTGGGGGTGGGATTTTTTTATATGTATATCAGGGTGTTTTCTTTTTATATGTATTTGAGGGGTGGGGATTGTTTTATATGTATTTGGGGGGTGTGGGGATTTATATGTATTTGGGGGTAGGTTTATTTTTTTATGTATTTGGGGTGTGGGGTTTTATATGTTTGGGGGCTAGGGTTTTGTATGTATTTGGGCTGTGTGGGTTTTATATATTTGGGGGGGGTAGGGTTTTTTGTATGTATTTGGGGTGTGGGGGGATTTGTATGTATTTGGGGTGTGTTTTTTTATATATATTTGGGGGGTAGGGTTTTTGTAAGTATTTGGGGTGTGGAGGGATTTGTATGTACAGTATTTGAGGGGTAGTGTTTTTTTGTGTAATCACATTGGGAACACTTTCTACCTCCCCTACCAAGGTGAAAACATTGCCAAGCAGAATTCTTGTACCTGTTACGCTGACCGAAGAAAACTTCCACACCACCGCTCTAGCCTTTGTAAATTCCGGGTCGGGAGTCAATTTCATTGACCAGGGCTACGCTGAGAGGAATAACATCCCCCTCGTCCACAAGAGATGCCCTGTAGGGTTGGAAGCAATTGATGGTCGACCACTGCAACCAGTATTCATCTCCTTACAGACCACTCTCTTTCATTTACATACAGGTGATGACCATACGGAAGAGATCCAGCTGGATGCCATCCATACCCTATCGGTCGACGGTATTCATGGCCTTTTGTGGCTCTAGCTTCACAACCCAAATATAGATTGGACTGACAAGGAACCTGTCCTGTGGAGCGCTTCATGGTCCAAGAACTGTGCTGTGCCCATCAAGAGTATATGCAGGGTTGCTGCTCCTAAAGAAGAGAGGGTAACTTTGCCTGAGGTTTAAACTGATTTTTGCTATGTTTTTGATAAAGCAAGATCAGAGGTTCTGCCACCTCATCACTCATTCCATTGTCCTATTGACCTGCTACCCAGATCAGTACCTCCTAGGGGAAGCTCATACCCACTTCCTCTTCCGGAGACTAAAGCTATGAAAGATTATATTCATGAAAATCTACAAAAGGGGTTTATTCGGAAATCTTGCTCCCCAGCCGGTGCAGGCTTCTTCTTTGGGAAAAAGAAGGATGAATCTCTACGGCCCTGTATCAATTCTAGAGGTCTTAACAAGATCACCATCAAAAATCGTTACCCCATACCATTGATTTCGGAACTCTTCAACCGCCTCCATGGGGCCACCATCTTCACCAAATTGGACCTGCGTGGGGCCTACAATTTGGTGAGAATTCTCCAGGGTGACGAGTGGAAAATGGCTTTCAATATACGAGACGGCCATTATAAATACCTCATCATGCCTTTCGACCTCTGCAGTGCCCCTGCCGTCTTTCAAGACTTCGTTAATGAGATCTTCAGAGATCTTCTCAACCAGTTTGTTATCGTCTATTTGGATGACATAACGATTTTTTCCAAGTCTTCACAGGAACATGTTGGCCATGTCAAACAGGTACTTCTACGCCTACGTGAAAACCATTTTTTCGCCAAGCTGGATAAGTGTCAGTTCCACCAAACCACCACGGCATTTCTGGGATACATAATTTTGAACACTGGTCTCACCATGGATCCAGCAAAGGTGAAGGCGGTCCTGGATTGGCCTTGTCCCACTACTCTTAAGGCCATACAACGCTTTCTGGCCTCCGCTAATAACTACCACAGATTCATTCAAAATTTCTCATCTGCGGTAGCCCCCTTTATGGCTTTAACAAAAAAAAGGTGAGGATCTTACTTCATGGTCGCTGGCGGCTAGCCAAGCCTTCGATCACTTGAAAACTGCCTAAGTTTCTGCACCCATCCTTGGAAGTGGATGCATCTGACGTCGGGGCTGGAGCTATTCTGTCACAGAGAAGCAAATCGGCTGAGCATAAACCTTTGTATGTGCGAAGTGTTCACTGCTGTCTTGCCTCCACAGTCTTGTCTTGTACTCTGGTGCTTAGCTCCTCTGTTTTTGACCTCGACTATTTCTCTGGACTCCGCTCCTCTAAACTCCTGACCCCAGCTACCAATGACGATCCGTACCTCTCCAATCCCGACCTCTGCAAAGTGCCACGACGATCCATATCCCTCCAATCCTGACCATGGCTAAGTACCTTCTACAATCCGTACCTCTCTAACCCCGACCTTGGCAAGTACATCTGACTAACCATACCTCTCCAATCCCGACCCGGCTACCTCGACCATTCTACACTCCAGATGCGTCCACATGGCTGGAGGTTGGTGTCTGTAGCAATCCCCACCTCGGCCCCGCAGTCACACCTTGTTTGTGGTGAGCAATTACAAACCACCAATACATTTCAATACAAAATGAGAACTTGGACTCTTCACTCCCTTACAGGGTCCAAACACACAAATTGGACCAAGCTTAGGAGCTCACATTGGTGGCTAGGGAAACATGGTTTGAAGGGGTCACAGTCCATAGACTTTACCTGCACTATGGGCTTACATTGTCGGCCAGTTACACACGGTTTAGGGGCAGCCAGCTGGGCTTCGTCTTTATTATGTGAGGTCGTCAACCCCAACCATGACAGCCACTACCTCTGTGCAGTTCAAATCTCCCGACCCACATGGGACAATAGGAAGATACAAGGGATGATGTTGCGGCTTCCTATTGGTCTGCAGGAGGAAGGACTTTAAAACAGCTATTATGATCACCCAGCCAGGGTTCCTTCTGATAGCACCAACAGAGGTAAATATCTTGGGAAGCAGGAGGTCCAGGAGCTGAAATCAATGTGGTTAAGCTCCAGAGACTCTCTGCTTCACACATTAACATTTGTTTAAAAGTCTTGCCAGGAATGCCTTTTTAAGAAAGGGGGAGATTGTTAGCCCTTTCTCCTCATATTACCTTCAAATAGGTGGTGTCCATCCTACATCAGTTGATGAAGAGGCCTACGGAGGCAGAAGGACCCCATCACAATGATGCATCAGAGCAATGGGGAGCAGCATGCAGGATGGATGAGTGAGTGGAAAGCCTGGCTCGCGGAGCTCCAGGATTGTGCTGATTGTGCATGTCATGGGCGCAGAGGCTCCGAGGGGTGTGGTGTCGGGCAGGGGGTCATCCAGTGGAGGGGGGAAGAGCTGAGTGGCAACAATGGTGGGAGTGGCGGGGGCGGTGATATCTGCCTTGGCTGTGGTGTGGCTAAGCCTAATAATGTCACCAGTGTGACATAGGAAGGATGGAGAGTGGCGCAACAGGAGTGAGAGCTGGCAGTGGACCAAGAAGCATGGGGGAGGCAACACAAGATGGTAGAGGCAAAGGACATGCTGGAGAAGCAGCGCAGCCAACGGGCAGTGCCCTCGGCAGCATCAGGGGCATTCCCAGCGACACTTCTGCCCGCCAGAGCAGCAGACCACTGACAGAGGGAGTCAGCAGAGGGACTGCAAAGAAGAAAGCCAGGCCGTTATTGGTGCAGCAGGAGGCTGGAGAGGAGAGACTTGGGGGATTCCGTCATCTTCCATGATAAGTGGAGAACCTCGTTTATTTTTCCACCTTTTTGTTTTGGATGTCTTTGTCCCATCTGGGATACTGGGTCTCCTTTATTTGAAACTTCAGCAGTTTCACTGTATACACCATGCTTTTCTTGGAGTTGTATTAGCTGGTGGAAATATTCGGCGTTCAGCTGGTCCTGCTCTTACTGCCCCCAATCAACTTCATGGTCGCTTAGAAATGTCTTTTCGGTGTGTACAGGGTTAAGGCAGCTCCACCCACCTATGGCTGTTCTGTGGATGCGTCACATATCTGAGCCCACATACAAGATATCCTCATTCTCATCAGTATCATCTATAATGGTGTTCATTATACTTACACCACATTTTGCCATCCATTTTGGCTATATAAGGTGTCTCCCCATGACCTCAGGAGGCACTATTGCAGTGATTTTCTCCATATATGCTAGAACACCAGCTGGTAGTCCTACAGGTGGGCAGACCAGTTGCAGAGTTCGTAGCTCTAACAGGTGTCTCTTTACACTTTTTATTTTTCTGAGTGGCCATTTTAAAAACTGCACATGTGGTGGGGTAGACTTTGGTCACCGAGTCAGTAGGTCTGTCTCAGTCCCCCTCCCCAGTTAGACTGTTGCATTGTGGCTTTCTCCTGTGCAGTGTAGCTTTTCTGCTTGGATGTGTAGCTCTTTAATTCTGATCACTTCTGTACGGGTTTCTTTTGTTCTTGCTTTTGGTTGCTCAAGCTGCTGCAGGAACTGTAAGCAGGGACTATAGGCAAACAAAAGCCCAACAATTTTCCTGGACGATCTCCGGGCCTCTTTGAAATTCAAGGGCCACCTCTCATCCCAATTCAAACACCATATGAAGGAGACAAGTGCAGAGGTACGACCAAGGTACATAGATTGAGGAAGATAAACATTGGCTTTAATTTAGCCTGTAGCTTCAAAACAGTACAGCTTTAAGACAGCATACAAATTAACAAAACAGACCTATTCCGGAGCTTACTCACACTTCCAGTCCCTGCAGGACTGGAATGCTAGGCCTCTGACCCCCAAAGTCTAAAGCGGTACCTGTGATCAGAGTGCTCTTTCTTGTAGGCCAAGGTCTGGGTTGTGTTCTGAGGGTTATCCCTCTAGCTGGTTCCAGGGTCCGCTGCATCCTGGAGCAGAGAGGCTGGTTCCCTGGTCTCTCTCTGTCAGCACACACTCCTCCAGTGCTATAGTGATCCCCTGCAGTTCAATAAGGAGGCTTTTCTACCTATCTGATGAGCCAGGTGGAGACTGGAGACTGGCTAATTGTCTGTACTGCAATGAACCCGCTCCGTGCTGGACTCATCAGCCACGTAGAGGCTTTCTATGTGAAGCCCTTCTAGACAGAGGTTAAGGCCCTGTCACAGACCTAATGTTGGTTCAATCTATACAATTTATATTGCATAGGGACGTGTCACAGTTGTTGGTCTAGTTTATGGTCCCTTTGCAATAGTGGTCAGAAATAGAGCCAAGGGTTGTGTGGAGAGGGATGAGGGGTGTTAAGGTGGTGGACAGATCTAGGGAAGAATCATTTCAGCGTTGGCGGCATTTGTGGTTAAGGTAGGGGGTGTGTATCCATGAGGATTTGGAGGGTTAACCCAGCGGGTTGCATCGGAAAGATGGGGTATATCTTTCTGACATAGGGATTGACATCCTGCTATTGACATGTTTTGTGATCTCCTTCGAAATAGCTTGCAGTGAAATTCAGGACACAATTTTATCCTCAGCCTGATGATATTTCTACCTGCATCATCATAAAACATAAAAGCAGTGAGCAATCTCTGAGCTTGAAATATTTGATGTCAGCCTAATATTTCTAGTTTTGTTTGTTGTTTAAAAGTCTAGTCGCACGTATATTTAAAAGCTGCAGCACAGTGGAAGAACTTGGTCTTGTTATGTAACACACAAAACATTTTTAACAGATGTTTCATCATTCAGGATAGGTCCCTTGGGTGTGGGGGATAAACAGACTTGTGCAAAAATCTCAAAGTTTACACATCATAATTGAGTGATAAAGCAGTTTTTTCAGAAAATAACAATAGTGCCAAAATGTATGTGTTCATGGAAAATAAATGTATTCATCATTATTCCTGTAAAATTGGATATGGATTTTCAATTAATGTATGGATATATATATATATATATATATATATATTGATTTATTTATATATCCAGTATATATCATTCAGGTAATAGTGGCTCTACACTAATGTTAAAATATTTGTTTAAACATCAACATTTCGGCTCACTCTGGAGCCTGCCTTGAGTAGTAGAGATTGGCGAATCCGCCCAAATCTGTTTCCCGGATTTTCTCGCATGTTACCCCCAAAATCCGTTTCGCCGTGTAAAATCCGTGGAAGGATTTGGTCCGTTTTAATCTGTGTGGATTAATCAAAATCTGCCATTGGATACAACCCGTTGACAGATTTGTCAACAGATTGCGGGATCTGTGGAGTGTATTGGCAATAATATTAAAAAATCCGCAACATGCAAATCTCCCTTTTTGAGATTGATCTGCAGACCAAAGGAACCGGCCGATCCGCAAATTCGCCCGTCTCTATTCTCGAGAAAGCCAAAATGTTGATACAGTATATATACAGGGCCCGACAAATTGGGCCAAAACCCACTCACCCCCCCCGCCACAAAGTCATCGCCCCTCCCCCACGACACTTTCCTGCGGCGGGTCCGGTTGCGGGGTCCTGATGGCGTCTCCTGGCCTTCTGCTGTCTTTTCACCTTTAAAATCATGTTTTTCTCCTACATCACTATTCAAAAGGGCTGCGCGGCGTCATATGATGCCACGTTGCCATGGCAACAGGATGCTGTGACGTTGCGACATCACGTGGTGCCGCGTAACGTCATATGATGCCGCGCATCCATTTTGAGTAGTGCTGCTGGAGAAAAACATGCTTTAAAAGATCAAGACTGAGAAGACCGGGAGACCCCGGGGGACACCGCCGCAGGTAAGCAGTCGACAGCGGCCACAATGCAGTCGCCCCGGGCCACCGCATTTGTCAAGCCCGATGGGAGATTCTGCCATTAGAGCATGTGTGGTGAATGCTACCTGTTGGTAAGCAGGAGGGCTGAGTCGTCCGCCGATGTTTGGGGGACACAGGACAAGCTTCTGGGGTACATACACGACATAGATCCCTAGTGGTACAGCGCCTCCATCTGCCTCCAGAACACAATCCCCTCTCTTTTACAAGGAAGATCACACACCAGGCAGTAGGTATAATAACTGGAATGGTTTATTCTGTTCAGCTCAGTGCAGTCACAGCAGGCCTCTGCCCTATGCAACCTCTGGTGTTATATCCAGCTGTAGGATGGCCCCCAGACCTGCACTACGGGTCAAGGGCCCCTGCAGCAGTTTTTGCTCTTTCGTGATCCTCTATCAGGATCAGGGGAAAGATGCATACTCCCTCTCCCCCAAGGGGAAGAGGAACAGGGAAGGCCAGTATTCAGGCAACCTGTGTGTGATCTGCCTCTCTCAAGTGGGGAGAGGCACTGACTAAATTTAGGCGGCAATCCCCTTAAGTACAGCCAGGAGGAGGGCACCAGGTCTGACTCAGGATTAGGTGAACTCAGGCCTGGTTCCACCTCCTCCCCTGTCACTCAAGAGCACTGCTGGGAGTGGGGGGAGGGGAACCCATAATAAGTATTGGAAAACCTGCTCTTACCAAGGCTTTCTGCCAGTGAGGGCAGACTGGTAGCCAAGAACCAGTACTGGCTACACTCTCCCTCTGGTGGAAACTCCCATGTCCTCACTGGGACCGAAATTTGCAGGTACCATCCTTCAGATGCATATCCTAAACAGAACAGGAAAATCAATAACAACAGTATGAGAATATATATATATAACTGTTAAGTAAAGACAATGTGTATGTAGTGCACTCCCCCCCCCCCCCCCTGAGAGATGTGTGGCTACGTGTGTGTGTGTCTATGATGCAATACCTGTAGTGCACAGGAGATCCGCTACTGGGAACCTGGATACCTGAGTTGATGTTCGGTCGGTAGCACCTCCACCTGTACAGGATTCTATGATGTAGAATAACCCCGCTACAGGACCCGTATACAATATAACACACACTTATGAAAGAAAACAGTTTTACTGAACATAAATAACCTAGGATATATATATATATATATATATATATATATATATACCACCAACCAAGCCACGCACGGCTGTACCCTCCAATGCTTCGCTCCCTCACCCAAGATGTGTGTGACAGTGCAGCCCCACTATAGTGTTTGAGATGGTGCACTGATGCGTTGGATACCTGCCGGGTGATGCCACACCCGGCCGCGCTTATGCCACGATGCTGGGATCCACGGATCGGATGCTGATACTGCGAATCATCCGCCTCTACGTTGGGTGGGTCCCTTGTAGATTGTTCCACCGTAAACAATGTCTTTATTAATGTAGGGCGATCTGTGTCCTGGACCACAGGCCGCATCCACTGTGTGGCGTCTCCCTGTGTCCCTAACACTAATATTGCTAAGCAGGGCAGGGTCCCTATCTGAGGGGCAAGTCCCTATCGCAGCCACAAACTATGTGGGAGTCGGGGCCTAGTTGGGCATAATAGGGGTTATCCGGCCTAGTACAGATGCCACCGACATCTGCACATATAACTTACTCCTTCCTTGTCCCAGCTCCAACTGCCACTCTCCTAACTGTCAGCTCAAACTTCAAGCACACCCAAAGATCCAATTTCCCCTCAGGCGATTCTAGCAGCCCTATTGGCTGTACTGTGTCATGTGTTGTGCAGCCCCTGGGGCTGCTGGAACCTTTGCATGCACAAACCTTTTCTGTGCATGCGAGTGCACAAACAAAATGGCAGCACCCTTACCGGCTATCCTCATGCAGCGGAGGTGAGGAGAGCTAAAGGGAGGACCGGGCTACATGTATAAAAAAGGTGTACCAGCATAGTGGGACTCTGACATTAATACCTTCACTGCCACATAATGTGATTTTGACTAGTTAATTCCCTATAAGTGATAGCAGGTGTCTAGTGAAGAAAGTGTTAACAGCACAATCGCAGCGTTACCGTTGTAGTATCGTCTCTACAAGTTCAAGTTAGAACATGAATCTGCATTTTTATAGTCAATCACATCAGCCCTGCAGGGATGGAGTGTATTAATTTGACGATATACCTTCTCTGGATTGAAACTGTTAGTGTCATAATTCATCAGGAGAAATATATGGAAGTGTTTTTCCACTGTCAGACTGAGCAAGAGATAAAAGCTCTTAGAATTAACAGGGTTATATGCATCTCCCGGCAGAATAAGCAATAGAGAGTAGAAATGCTACTGATAGGATTATTACATCTTGCAGCCCCTTGAGACAATGTTGCGCCTAATTGAACAATGATGTCATATACGACCTAAGGCATTTAAAGGTAAATTGAGTCTTAAAACCACATTGCTTTTGCTTTCAGTCTACCATGGAATGTGTCTTTTATTTAGTGATAGTAGTGTTGTGTTCCAACAAATACAATCTTTTCTTCTTGAGGAGTTTTCCATTCCATGAATCAACCCTTATGCATACTGTAAGTATTATAAATAAAGAGAAGACATGATAAATTGAAAAATTATCATTTTGTCTGTCTGATGCTATGTGGGACTATGGGTTGCTCGGAAGTGACCCCAAACCCCTTGTGCAGAGTCCTTTAATTGATCTAGTTTGTCGAAACCTATGTAGCAATGCACGCCCTTCTCTATGGATTGGATCGCTCACAAGTCATTAGTCACTAGTCAATTTGCCACTCAAGGTTATCCATTTGCTATCAGTCAGTTTGCCAGTAAACTGACAAATCCAGATTTGTCTTGTACTTTGTTAAACAACACATAACTATTTATAGTTATAAAAATTCTCCTTCTGGGGAGGTGTAAGGTACCTCCAAATAGTTGTGTTTGGGGAAGGCAGTGTCGGACATGGCTTGGTAGGCTGGTATGCTGGTGATCTTCTAGTTGTTGTGGGCTTCAGGTTTGACGGGGGCAGCAACTTATTGGTAGGCACCCTAGTTTTGGGTACTTTTTATATTTATAAATAAAGCTGCGACCAATTTCTTCCAAGTCGTCGTACGTGTGTTATTTATGTTGGTTTAAGGGACCAAACCCTCACCCCTGAATTCAAGGTCTTGGTAAGTCATACAAATCTTTCTCAGCAATCAACTATGACACCTGGTGGTCACTGTGTAGACATCAGATATATGCCAGTCAGACATATGTATTTTTTTAATGAATTCTTCCTTAATTTTCTTCACTTGTACTCAAAACATTAGCATCATGAAAAAAACACATTCCAGACTGATTTTTCTTACAGATGTATCATCTCCATTGTTAGAGACACACAAATTCATGCTTAAAGATCACAGTTGGCCACCCTTGTATTATAATTGTGCTAGTTTGTAGTTACACCCCAAGAACATGGTTGCTACTTGGCTGCAGATTGAAAGAACAGCCTTGTTCAATCCTGCTTTGTACATTGGGATGGGAGGTTTATAAATCCGACACTTCAAAAGGTATGGGCCTTTCTTAGGGCTCAGTTTCAAAATCCTGAACCAATTAATTTTCCCATTAAATAAAAAAAGAGACACCTGACCACTTGTACATTTGAGCAATTTATAAAAACAGCACAGGGGAAAGCTGTTCTCTTAACGTGGGGTCAGGTGCATTCTGGATGAACCCAATTCCTACGCAGAATTGCGTATAGATAATATAAGTTGAAGTAGGCACCATTATGTACCAATTCCTAGTAAACATACAGTATCTACATTGGGATAAATATAGAAACAACACATACTGTATCAATGCAAATCATATTTTAAAAAAAAGTTAAACATTATATAAATAGGTTTCTATAGAAATGTAAATAGTATGTATGCATACGAATGAGAATGATCTACTCACCTACATGTTAATATCATGATGGAATATGATGTTTAATGAGAGTTTGTCTGAAGCTAAATTACTACTGGCTGCTCTAGAGTAACGGAATGGATACTGGCTCTCTTGTTACTCTCCCCCTGATTAAGTGATATTAGGTCTTGAAAACACGCCAGGGGAGACTCACGTCAGGACCTCGCCATCACTGTTTTCTTGCCTCTTCGTGTGAATATATCACTATTTAGAAAAGTACAGTGCCAGAGTGAGCTATCAATGGAATCAATACAGCATTGCTTTCACAGGTCACTTTGAGTGCCTCTAAAAGCAGTAATCGTCTAGTTGTTTAAACTCTTCTCTGCTTGATTGGCCTGCAATACATTGCATTGGGATGTATTAGCCATCCCTGCAGCAAATGGGTAAAAGCAGCAAGCCTTTAATACATTATGTTAATCCTTGTTGTGACTGTGGGATTAAAATGGTTTAAGTGCCTGATCTACCCACGTAGTCTTAATAAAACACTTCAACATCAAAAAAGCAGCTGTGCCACACTCTTGTTCATGGCACTCAGCTTCTCGATGGTTCCAACCCCTTTTTCTACATGAAGACTTCGGAACCTCTTCTTCCCTCCAGAGAGTTGAGACCGTTCCCACGGTTCATGGCATATTTTCCCAGTTCAGCTTCTTACATCAGAAGATAGACATTAGACAGTGATAAAACAAATGGAAATTAGCATCAAGACTCCCAGCAGATTTATCAATACATTATAGCACCAAAGCTTTTCTTGGACTTAATGTATCTTATACTATATTAGTGAAAGCACTGTATGTTTGCCTGCCTGCCTGGATGTCCGGTGTCCCTAGCGGCAATCTCATTGGTCCCTTGGGCCGCCCGCCCCCGCACACCTCTCATTGGCCTCACACACTCACACCACCCCCCTTGGCCCGCCCCCCACACCTCTCATTGGCCTGAGGCGGAGTGACGGGCCAAAGGTCCACAAAAAAAAAAAAAAACCACACACAGTGTCACACACACACACACACACACACACACACACACACACACACACACACACACACACACACACACACACACACACACACACACACACACACACACAGTGTCTCACACACACACACACACACACACACACAGTGTCTCACACACACACACACACACACACACACACACACACACACACACACACACACACACACACATGCGGTGTTACATACATTAGCGGGGCTCACAGTGTTAGCAGCACATCTCCCGCTCTCTTCCCCACCGGTCCCGGAGGCTCCGCCTCTTCCTCCGCCTCTCCCTGTTTCCCGCGCTTTCACCCCCCCCCCCCTCCACTTGGGAGCGGCCGGACGGGTGAGTGAGCGGTCTTCACGTCCCCTCACCCCCCTTCACCTCTCCTCACTCACTTCCCCTCCACCCCCCCGGCGCGCGCTACAGTCAGCGGGGGAGCGGAGTGATCACCTCCCCTCACTCACTTCCCCTCCACCCCCCCGGCGCCGCTACACTCAGCGGGGGAGCGGAGTGATCACCTCCCCTCACTCACTTCCCCTCCACCCCCCCCCCGGCGCCGCTACACTCAGCGGGGGAGCGGAGTGATCACCTCCCCTCACTCACTTCCCCTCCACCCCCCCGGCGCCGCTACACTCAGCGGGGGAGCGGAGTGATCACCTCCCCTCACTCACTTCCCCTCCACCCCCCCCCCGGCGCCGCTACACTCAGCGGGGGAGCGGAGTGATCACCTCCCCTCACTCACTTCCCCTCCACCCCCCCCGGCGCCGTTACAGTCAGCGGGGGAGCGGCCACAACACGCTGCCTCCCGCCTCAGATCCACGTGGGAGCTGCCGGACGGGTGAGTGAGCGGCCATCACCTCCCCTCACCCACCCCTCACTACACTTCCCCTCCCTTCCACATCCCCTCCACCTCCCCTCACCCACCCCTCACTACACTTCCCCCCCCTTCACCTCCCCTCCACCCCCCCCCTTCACCTCCCCTCCACCCCACCTTCACCCCCACCTTCACCCCCCTTCACCTTCCCTTCACCCCCACCTTCACCTTCCCTTCACCTTCCCTTCACTCCCCCTTACAACCACCTCCCCCCCTTCCCACCTTCCCACCACCTCCCCCCTCTTCCCACCACCTCCCCCCCCTTTCCCACCTTCCCACCACCTTCCCACCACCTCCCCCCCTTCCCACCCCCTTCCCACCACCTCCCCCCCCTTCCCACCACCTCCCCCCCTTCCCACCTCCCCCCTCCTCCCCCCTTCCCACCACTTCCCCCCTTCCCACCACCTCCCCCCTTCCCCTCCTCCATCTCCCCCTTCCCCTCCTCCATCTCCCCCTTCCCCTCCTCCACCTCCCCCCTCCTCCACCTCCCCCCTTCCCTTCCTACACCTCCCCCCTTCCCCTCCTCCACCTCCCCCCTTCCCCTCCTCCACCTCCCCCCTTACCCTCCTCACCTCCCCCCTTACCCTCCTCACTTCCCCCTTTACCCTCCTCACTTCCCCTCCTCCACCTCCCCTCTTCCCCCCCTCCACCCCTCTTTCCCCCCTTTCCCTCCTCCCCCACCTTTCCCCCTCCCCCACCTTTACCCCCTTCACCCCTTCACCCTTACCTCCCCCCCTTCACCCTTTCCCCCCCCTCCCCCCCCTCCCCCCTTCCCCTCCTCCCCCACCTCCCTCTTCCCCCTTCCTCTCCTCCACCTCCCCCTTCCTCCCTTCACCCCCCCTTCACCTCCTGTCACCACCCCCCCCCTTCACCTCCTGTCACCCCCCCCTCCCTTCACCTCCTGTCACCCCCCCCCCCCTCCCTTCACCTCCCGGCAACCCCCTCCTCCTCCCGTCACCCCCCCTTCACCTCTCCCCCTTCACCTCCCCTCACCCCCCCTTCACCTCCCCTCCGCCCCCCCTTCACCTCCCCTCACCTCCCCTCCGCCCCCCTTCACCTCCCCTCACCACCCCTCCGACCTCACCTCCCCTCCTTCAACGCCTTTCGCCCACCCACCGCTCACACCCCTGCGCCACACAGCCGCCGCACACACTCAACAGACCTGCCACACTCGACACACACCCGCCGCCTCCCACCCACCCCACACACTCGACACACACCTGGCGCATCCTGCCCCTACGCAACAATATCACTGACCAGCTGTCACCCGCACTCGCCACACACCCGCCGCCTCACACCCTAGCAGGACCCCGACTCACAGCCAGCACTCACTACCCACCCGCCGCCTCACACACGCTCACACCCTAGCAGGACACACGCCTCACATTTTCACATCACTTATGTCACCAAAATATACATTGTACTGTGGTGTGTTTACAATAAACCATTTTTATACAACATCGTATTACATTTTCTTCCATCTTTCTTTTCAACATTATTATCCAACCTTTCCAACAAATAGTCACCTATTGTTCCACCATTTATAAATAATACGACCTATTACGCATTTACATCCCGGGCAACGCCGGGTCTCTCAGCTAGTTTTATATAACTAGTGAAGGAGAGCGCTTAGGAGGAGTACGTTCAGTATTAGTTTTTTGGATGTATTGTACAGCACGGTCCATACTGTGGCTGAAGGACAAAAACAGACCAAAAGATACGAAAAGAAGGAGTTATGTACAATTTTTTTGTTTTCCCAGCTACTATATTGCTTATATATTATGCATAATTATTTTAGTTCATGTTTATACAGATGATTTTTTTTTATTATTAAAGTTTTTTAATTCAAATGATCGTTGTAAATACAGTCCGTGTATCCCTGCCCACACCAGCTCCGATTGGAGAGTTACCCAAATTGTGTGATCAATCGGGACAGGGTGGGGGTATATACCAGCTATGTTCATTATTGTTTTTATTCCCTGGTGAAAGCACTTAGAGCATTAAAACGTGTTGGAATTTACATTTTCTCCTGTATACTGAGTGTTTGCTTAGTCCCCTGAGCCCTTGCTACCTCACCCCGCTCCCCCTTGCGGATCCGTCATTTTGGTGCGACACCCTCCAGTGACGTCACTCGAGCACCGACGGAAGCCACAGAGACACACGTGGAGTCAGTAGCTGCGGTGGAGATGCACTGAGACTGATCGAGCTTGTCTCTGGGGGATTCTGAAACTTGGGACTTGATTGCTGCCCTCACCGCACCCCACTTGTGGACTAGCCTTGTCACTGTGGTGACCGACGAATTGTCCTTACCTGTGGAGCCAGATGGCTGATGATCCGTGACTGTCCAGATCTTCATGTCAGTGTGGCGTATGGGTAATTTGTCCCATGAAATGCTGTTTTAATATTTTCCTGATGTACGCACATTACTTATCCTTGGATATTTAACACATTTTTACCTTTGATATACTTCACTATGAGCGTTGTGCGCTGTTTTCTTTTTGATTTATATATCTTAATTGCTGCTATGCCTCGCTCTCATGATCAATGTCTTCACAATAGGTAAGTGAGAAATCCTAATGAACATAAAAAAACAAGTTCTGATGTAAGTTGGCAGTATATTGTACTGTACATAGTAACATAACAATAACTCAGACCAAAGATACCTAGTTTGTTTTACCCACCTCAGGCTATTTACTGTTTATTAAAGCGTATCTCATTACGCAATGTAAATTTATGACACTTGATAAGCTTTAATGTTCTTTAATCTACAAAGGGACGTCAAAATCAGTACAAATGTACTCAAGCAGTTAGTGTGCAATTAAAAGCTTGAGAACATTGAGTTGCCTTAGAATGCTGTGTGCGTTATATTTCGTAACACTGAAATCCCCTGACAATGCATTATAAGGAAATGTACTGTTAATTAACTGATGGTGACGGTATGTTGGTGACATTCAGAATAAATGTGACTCAACAGGCAAATAATTCTATTACCATCCATGGTGACAAGATCTGGCTCATATACTATAAACAACAGCAGCACCTAACTTACTGTCTCCATTACAGTGTTACTGTGAATAAAACACACAACACACAACACAGCAGAAAGTATGAAAAATTATTCATTGGAATGAATTCATTACATTTTAATGACATAATGCTGTATGTATGTAGATTTATCTATCGGAAGTCTAGGAATCTAAAAGATATTTTGGCCCCAAGTGACATACTGTAGGTAACATTATAAATTCCACAGATAGAAATATAAATAAAAATAATAATATTTGGTTGCAAAATAAACCTGTAGGCAACTACAGTTGCGGAAAATGTTCTGTTTGTAAGTTTTTCCACCCAGTAAAGAAATCTTTTAAATTTAACTACACAAATGAAAAATTCGATATGAAAGATTTTATCTATTGTAATTCAGATCACGTCGTTTATTTGATTGAATGCCCTTGCGGCTCACAATATGTGGGCCGCACAAAACGCAATTTAAAAGTGCGCATTCAAGAACATGTTCGAAATATTAAAAATGGATATCTTAAACATAGTCTATCACGACACTATGCTCTATATCACAACAATGACCCTTCCTCTTTAACTTTTAAAGGAATCCAGTCTGTTCCACGAAGTAGGAGAGGTGGAGACAGGGTTAAAAGCCTCTCCGTCCAAGAGACATTTTGGATACACAGGTTGGACACATTAACCACAAAAGGCCTGAACGAAGACATTGATATTTGGTCTTTATATTAATTCTTCGATTTGTCTCTGTTCATTTAGATTGTCCCCATGTAATTCCTATGAGATATCCGTTGTTATTTCTTGTGCTTGATTTTTACCTTATCTTATTTTTAGATTTGTTTCTTTTAAGCTGGGTTACACAACATCTATATGTGTGCTCTTATTTGTCCACATATATAATTTGTGGAATAATATTATGTGTTTTCACTAATACAATATTTTTGTTTTCCCAGCTACTATATTGCTTATATATTATCCATAATTATTTTAGTTCATGTTTATACAGATGATTTTTTTTTATTATTAAAGTTTTGCAATTTAAATGATCTTTGTAAATACAGCCTGTGTATCCCCGCCCACACCAGCTCCGATTGGAGAGTTACCCAAATTGTGTGACCAATCGGGGCAGGATGGGGTATATACCAGCTATGTTCATTATTGTATTTTTTCCCTGATGAAGAGGCACTTAAAGCCTTGAAACACATTGAAATTTACATTTTCTCCCGTATACTGAGTGTTTGCTTAGTCCCCTGAGGCCTTGCTACTTCAACCCGCTCCCACTTGCAGATCAGTCATTTTGGTGCAACGCCCTCCAGTGACGTCACTCGAGCACCGACGGAAGCCACAGAGACACACGTGGAGTAAGTAGCTGCAGTGGAGATGCACTGAGACTGATCGAGCTTGTATCTGGGGGACGTTGAAACTTGGGACTTGATTTGCTGCCCTCACCGTACCCCACTTGTGGACTAGCCTTGTCACTGTGGTGACCGGCGAATTGTCCTTACCTGTGGAGCCAGATGGCTGATGATCCGTGACTGTCCAGATCTTCATGTCGGTGTGGCGTATGGGTAATTTGTCCCATGAAATGCTGTTTTAATATTTCCCTGATGTATGCACATTACTTATCCTTGGATATTTAACACATTTTTACCTTTGATATACTTCACTATGAGCGTTGTGCGCTGTTTTCTTTTCGTTTTACCTGTTCTAGCTCCTGGTGGTGCCGAGCCACCCCTTATTCAGCTGCAGACGCTCCAATACCAGTTCACGTATAATTTGTTTATTTGTTATCACCTATATAAATTTTAGTGCACTTTCACACCAATTTTAGCACTTTATATGGTTGTGCACTTATTACTCTTTTAAGATATATAAATACATGCTTTTGAGGATTACACAGTGATCTCAATCATTTTATCGGGGAGGTTATTGTCAAGGTAGACCAGAATTTAGCCCAGCTAGCACAGCACCAGACAGGGCAAAGCAATTGAATACATAAGTTTTATTCTAGCCGGAGCCAGCAAGCACAGCACAAAACACACAATCAGAGTTATACTCACAAAAAATGGGGAATAAGGGGGAATTCCTAGCTGGCTAGGTGCTGAGCGCCACATTAAAAGCTTTCCCAGGGCCTGATTCTACACTCTGATGAGGTAAGGACCGTCCAAACCTCTCTGGTGCAAGTCGCAGCAAAGCACTTTTAAATCTCCCTACAGTCCCATAACACAAAGCAAGCTCCAATTTCCCGCTTTCTAGGGCTCTCCAATCCCCCTTCGGGTGTCTCCGGCACAGCCTCGGAGCAGACCACTTAGATCACCTGCATGAGATGATTCAAGTGAGTTGTGGAGCGCTGATTGGGTTCCCTTTTTCTATCTTCCCCCATAGGAAAGCATGGTAGAGAGGCTGGCGAACCCCTGATAAGCTCACTGACCAATCAGTAGCGAGGGCTCACCTGCCTGGACCAATCAGGGCTAGAGCCGGATTTCCAGAGTTTAATGGCTTTGTGGAGGGAAGTTCAAATGGGCCAATGAGCACAACACTTACTGGAGGGACTCGGCAATGGCTTCCCCTGGTCGACAGGATATCTCCTGCTGGGCTGGAACCGCTCTGGCTGGGAAGGCAGCAAATGGCTCCATTCTTCAGATGGATGCCCCCCCAGCCCAATCTTCTCCCTTGACCATCATCTCCTTTGTCCCCTGCCCCTCCCCCTCCAAACCGAGCAGCAGTCATCTTCTCTGGACATGCAGGCAGCACACAGAGTTTCTCAGCCCTGTATGTGTATGTCCAGAGACTTTGACTTTCTGTTACACTAAGCACATTTTTATACTTTGCATACATTTTGACACACAGGAATAAAGCATATACTTTTACATAGAATGCAAGGGGCTACCCAGGGGTCTGGTGGCCAGATGAACCAGGGAAGGACGGTAGGGACCAGAGACCGGGTTTAACATTTATTTTAGCGGTCTCTTAACCCTTTGCCATCACCGTTATCTATTATGTTTAGGAAATTCCATTTTTGCAGTTAAATTCATACTAGAAGTGAAGCATTTTGAATTATTATTATTATTATTATTATTTTTTTTAAGGATCAAGATACACTGCTCTCATTTTTCCCTCCTTACGCTGGCACATCAGGGTATGGTTTACCATATAACTAAATATATCAGAGCATCTAGGTCTTTGATATGTTCTTATGACACAACAGTAACATTATGGGCAGTGTGCTACCATTACAATGTTAAATTGTGTATTGTTACTATTTTGCTAAGTGAGAACTAGGTGGGTTTAACATATTTCATGGCCAATGACACAAATGGGTAAATTAGAGTAAATGCATAAAACAGCATAACAGCATAAAACAGCATAACACAGATGGCAAAGCTTCATTAGGTAAACGTACAGACAGATCAGATGTACCATAAGACAAACAAAATACATTAGTGTTGTACTCTCCCAATAAATGTTTATTTTTATTTTGACATCACTGCATATTTATGTATTTTATGTTTAAAAAAAAAAAAAAACAGACACTAAGGCTATTTTAGCTGTTCCCATGACACAGAAGATGAGAACATCTTTCAAGTTTCCGCCACCGTTTTCTGTCTTTCCTCTAAATCTCATTCACTTTAGTTTCTTCTTTAACTCTTTAAGTAAATGGCTTCTGATTGGTAAGTCTAGCTATATGCAAAAGTTGAGCAAACCTGTGCACTAGAATAGATATGGAAGTACTAATGCTGCAACTTATCTGACCAGTGCTCACATCTCTGGGGACCCCCTGCTATAATCCAGAAGATCAGATGGAAAAAAAAGAAATGATGAGTGGAGCACTTTCACCCAAAAAGGTTTTTATTATGCCATGTGGAGTGTCCAATGGTTCGGCTGCTTTGGTTCAGTTCGTCCAACGATTTCTCATGGCAATGGCCATTTCTACTAATTTGTATAGAACAGGGCTGAACACATGGTATGTTTGAGTCTAAATGCAGAACTCAAGTACAATGTGTCAGAACACAGAAAGAAGCTCTGGGAGAAAATTCTTCCTTTTCTTACTCTCGCTACTCCACAGATCAGAACATACCAAGAGGTATCCAATATGTGCATGGCTGAAATGACCCTATATTGTAGATTTATGCTGCACCTCTGTGAAAATTCAGGTAGTGGATTTGGTCTAGATGCCCTGGTTCTGAATTTCGGGGAAGGCGTAAAAGTATGTAATTCATTTAAAGGGCATTGGGGATAATAAGCAAATCAAATCCAATGTCCCTTCTAGTTGTGGGACTAAATCATGAATTTATTTCAGCTATTACAGCTCTAGTCATCATCTTTACAAATACATATTGCAACTCTTTATGTACACGTGGGAGTTCAGTTAGGTACAGTACTGATGAACTTCCCTCCTGGGTCCTGGGAGGTCCTTTCAGTGCCTTGTGCTTGTAGTGAGATCATACGGTTTACTTAGAACCTGGGTCCTAAAAAGAATTCTGAGCACAGTCTCCACCTCTCCTGTTTCTCACTTTTTTGATTCCTTATTCCTTAAAGTAACTTAGATACAGAAGCTCAGCTCTCCTCGGTGACCCTGAAATGTATGACTTTAATGAGGCTTTTAGCCAAACTCTGATATGTTCTGATTCATTTTAATCTTCTCTTTTAATCACTATAAAGAGGAAACATCTTTGTCTGAGGGGCAAGTTACACATACACAAAGGAAAACACACTGGGGGGCAATCACCTGTCCATTCCAGACCACTTACCTTTACCACTTTCCTCTACAACTTGCCCAACTTTAAGGAGACTGTAACACAGGGAGACAGTGGGACTCCATGAATAAAGGAGGAGCCCAGCCTTCTGCTCCCTCACCATCAGGTCAACCCCCTATTTTCCTTGTAATATACATTATGGAATCCCTTTTCCCCTGGTAATATCTCAGGTATCCCATTTTGGCCTGACTTTGCCACTTATTGGATTATATTGTGAGGTGAATATAGTATTCTGTGTCCAGTGTACTGAATGTTCCCTTTCCCTATTTTACTTTTCCTACAATGTACCAGCCCACTTTGGTCATTTGTATTCCTGTATGCACAAGTGTTTAGCTCTTTTTGTGCATTCTGTACTGTGTTATCCCGAATGGCCTTGTATTACTGTCTTCCACGCTGCATTGTCTTAGCTTACCGTAATTTGTAAAATACCATTCATACCCTCAAGGGATCTTTTTGACAGTTTATCCCTGTCAGTTCCTTTCCTGTATCAGACCCTCAGCTGTCAAGAGGCTGATGCCACTTTGTCTTGCACTGTATCACCGCATATGCTTTTGATTGGTCTGTTCCCAGTGCTTCTGATTAGTCTGCAGGAACGCTCACTGGTTGACTGCCCGGTCAAACCCCAGACTCACTGGCTGGAGAATTTACAATCCACCACCCAATGGGCTAGATTATTAGCTCTATCCATTTGCATGTCAAAGGACTGTACTGGGTATAACTAGTGTACTGGAGAAGGAGTACTCATGCAATACTTTGGTATACTGCCACAGGTGCTTAGGAAAGCTCAAGAGATCCAGATGTGTAGCTAGTAGAAAAAGGCAAGCACTCTCGTGTGCTTAGTGTAACCATAGTGACCTATGTAAATATGCACTTTTTATCACTAAACCCACAATAATGCTGGATTCTTTCTACTGGGTTTGTTTAACAAGGTAGGTTCCAACAGGAACCTGAAAAGATCCTATATGTAGCACTCTCTGTGGAAAAAGGTAAGTGGACTGATAGTCGGTGAGATAACAGATATTTCCACAAGTGGGTAAATTGACCAGAAGCTGGCCATAGTGAATAGCTAGGTTCACTATCTTCAGATTTGCCTGTTGTAGTAGTCTAGCGCTGCTACAATCCTATCCTTTGAGCTGTTAATCACTGAACCTCGAATACTTGGAAACTGGATTCCCTCCCTGCAACGATGGACACGTTCTCCCTGCAACGATGGACACGTTCTCCCTGCAACGATGGACACGTTCTCCCTGCTCCAAGGACTTCCCTTTCTGCAACCCCACTGACCTATAACCACTGGCAGGAGGCACCAAGCTTCATTGAGCCAGACTTTTCTGTAAGTTTTAGGCTATTATATTGAGAGGTAACTCTCAATGTATTACTTCCTGCTAAAACATTTTATAAATAAAATACAAAATATATGTTTCCCTGGCTTAGTCTTAGATTTAGGCTTTTGTTTCTCTGTATTGGCTATATGTTATGTTTTTAGTAGCGTACCTCCCACTGTTAAACCTTTTGTTCATCAGCTCTTTTGCTGGGCTGGTTTTATAGTTCTGATTTGTGGGGAGGCTATACACCATGCATAATCCTGTTTTTACATTTTAGGGGATTTTCTGCCCTGGTTAGTCTTGCTAGTGATCATAGCTCATTTGTGAGAGTTTAGTTCCCCGAAATGTTTGTGTGCTCTTAGGCAATGCCATAGGTGGGTGGTGGCACGCTACTATCCTAGTTGGTGTTGGCTATGGTTTTTACTTTGTATGCGCAGCCAGTGCCCCTATATAAGGGGGAAAAAGCAGCATCTTTGATCCAATTCTGGTCAACTTTACGATGTTCATGAAGTTTAAAATGTCAAGTCAGTGAATATAAACAAAGGAGAGGTAAGATGTGCATAGGGTGGAACATTGTGCGAAAAAATACATACTGTAAAACCGTTATCAGTTAATGGCAGCTTTTATGATTACACTCATTTTATTACAGCACATTAAATTCACAATGTTCATAAAGAGAGGAGACGATACATTGGTTATATTTACACACAGAGCTCACAATGTTAACGCTCTCCTCTCTCAGTTTTGAGACAATAATGCACCACAGTTTGCCCCTAATGAAATATCCATCAATGTCGTCAACTTTTATTGACATTGCACACATCATGTGACACCTTAAAAAAACCTAACCCCTTGACTGCCTTAATGTCCAGCAGGCTAAACCAAAGTGTTGCTGGTGTTTCAGTCACACCACAAATGGATTAACTGCTTGTTTATTCAGGATCAGCTACAGGGTGAAGGATTGGTCCAGCAGTATTAAAACAGTGTTTGCACAAAAACCCACCTCTGGAACCAGAATCTGCGTTACTATCAAACTCTGCCTACTTAACAGTAAGACTCCTTGATAAACACTTTAACTTTATTATATTTCTGCTTTCCTCACAAAAGGAGAACAATAAACCCAATAATAATATTATTAATCTAACTGAAGATCTCCTTTGTCTCCCTCAACCTCAAATTTCAAGAGAAGAGTTTTCACATGTTGGCCTGTTTGGTGCCTGCGTCTTGCTACTCATGACTGTGTGGTCACCTTACTAGTGTAAGTCCCTTTAATCAAATTGTAAGATGTTCAGGGAAGTGATTCACTGAACCTATAAAATTCTGTGTACCGCATTGAGAAGCAAGCAACAACAAAGAAAGAAAGAATTGGGTGCAATATTTCATTGTCAGAAGTACTGACTATTTTCTTAAAGATGCAATTACTCTTAAGGAATATAGCTATTTTTAGGGAACAGCTTTATATTACATTTAAAAGCAGAAACATGCAGCACTAATTGCAAAGCTGCAGAGATTAAAAGAAGTAAGGTGCACGTTTTTCAATTCCACATTTTGTATTAATTGTTTTCACAATAATGTTGTCATGTAGTATGTAGACATGAAAATCTGAAGTCAGTACAGTATTGTCCTATAACTATTACATTTTTTAGATTGATGGGATTTGCGGTTTAGAAGCTGGTTCTTTAGCCTGACTATCGTTGTTTCCATGGCACTGCTAAATGCTGAATAAAACTCCACTGATAACTGTTTTAGCTGCTTATCCACTTTTCTGAGCTCCACAAAATTCCCCACAGACAAACAATTCCAGCAGAGCAATAAAAGGTGTTAGGAATGCTAGAGGAGTGTAAAGAGGGAAACCAAACTAACAGGTTTTTTTTTTTTGCAATTCTTTTTTTATTATTACATAAAATTGAAGCTGGGGGTCTCCGGAGATGAACGCCATTAATTTAATCTCCGGGGACACCCAGCTTCCCGAGATACTTAGCTCAATAGGGGGTGCCAGTAGCAGCTCCACTCGGCTAGCAGGATTCATGTGACGGTGGAGTTTCAAATCTCCCGCGTCCTGCGGGCCAATAGGAAGACTTGATGTCATCAGGGTCAGCTTCCTGTTGGCCCGTGGGATGCGAGAACTTTAGACTTTGCTGAGATACCTGCACCCCCTTTGAAGGTAAGTATCTCGGGAAGCAGGGGGTCCCTGAAGCTGAAATAAATGGGCTTGAGCTCCAAAGACCCCCTGCTTCAAACCTATGTTAATATATATATATATAATTAAAGAAATGCATGAATTGCTCCTTTAAAGCTATTAAACATCTTGGTTTAAGCGATGGCAGTCCCCTTTTGCACAGGTCTGTAGAAAGGCATAAACAGGTCAGGAATAAATGCAAACGAAGTTCAACGTTTGTTAATGAAATAGTCTTCTTTTACATAAAGTATCGCAGACAATATTTTGACAGTATATATTTGCTGGATCTGGTCTTTGGGATCGAAACGTCGGATTTTTGTGTCTGTTACAATACAATTCTTTGTACACTGACCTCTGAGTGCTGCTTGTATTTGCTGTTCTGCTACCCTGCTGGATGGTAACGTGTTCTCTCTCTCTCCCTCTCTCCCTCTCTCCCTCTCTCCCTCTCTCCCTCTCTCCCTCTCTCCCTCTCTCCCTCTCTCCCTCTCTCCCTCTCTCCCTCTCTCCCTCTCTCCCTCTCTCCCTCTCTCCCTCTCTCCCTCTCTCCCTCTCTCCCTCCCATGGTTTTACATATCAGGACATAATAACAATCATCTGTTCCTTAGCAGGTGTGAAAAACTAAGTACACCTTATGATTCAATAGCTTGTAGAACCACCTTTAGCAGCAATAACTTGAAGTAATCATTTTCTGTATGACTTTATCAGTCTCTCACATTGTTGTGGATGAATTTTGGCCTACTCTTCTTTACAACGTTGCTTCAGTTCATTGAGGTTTGTGGGCATTTGTTTTTGCACAGCTCTCTTAAGGTCCCGCCACAGCATTTCAATCGGGTTGAAGTCTGGACTTTGACTGGGCCATTGCAATACCTTGATTCTTTTCTTTTTCAGCCATTCTGTTGTAGATTTGCTGGTGTGCTTAGGATCATTGTCCTGTTGCATGACCCAATTTCGGCCAAGCTTTAGCTGTCGGACAGATGGCCTCACATTTGACTCTAGAATACTTTGGTATACAGAGGAGTTCATGGTCGACTCAATGACTGCAAGGTTCCCAGGTACCGTGGCTGCAAAAGCAAGCCCAAATCATCACCCCACCACCACCGTGCTTGACAGTTGGTATGAGGTGTTTGTGCTGATATGCTGTGTTTGGTTTTTGCCAAATGTTGCGCTGTGCTTTATAGCCAAACATCTCCACTTTGGTCTCGTCTGTCCAAAGGACATTGTTCCAGAAGTCTTGTGGTTTGTTCAGATGCAACTTTGCAAACCGTGCTGCCATGTTCTTTTTAGATAGAAGATGCTTTCTCCTGGCAACCTTCCAAACAAACCATACATTTTCAGTCTTTTTCTAATTGTACTGTCATGAACTTTAACATTTAACATGCTAACTGAGACCTGTAGAGTCTGAGATGTAACTCTTGGGTATTTTGCAATTTCTCTGAGCATTGCACGGTCTGACCCTGGGGTGAATTTGCTGGGATGTCCACTCCTGGGAAGATTGGCAACTGTCTTGAATGTTTTCCACTTTTGAATAATCTTTCTCACTGTAGAATGATGGACTTGTTTGGAAATGGAAATGGCCTTTAGAACCCTTCCCAGATTGATGGGCAGCAACAATTGTTTCTCTAAGATCATTGCTGATGTCTTTCCTCCTTGACATTGTTTTAACACACACCTGAATGATCCAGACCAGCAAACAGCTAAAACTTTGGCTTTTATAGAGGTGGTCACACTTGCTGATGATCAATTAATCAAGGGCATTTGATTAGCAGCACCTGTCTGCTACTTGGCATCTTAATTCCTATGGAAGCAGTAAGGGTGTACTTGGTTTTTCACACATGGCTTCTCCATTTTGGCTTTAATTTTGTTAAATAAATCATGACACGGTGTAATATGTCATGTGTTGTTGTTCATCTGAGGTTGTATTTACCTAATTTTTAGACCTGCTAAGGAACAGATGATTGTTATTATGTCCTGATATGTAAAACCATAGAATTCAAAGAGGGTGTACTTTCTTTTTCACACCACTGCAGTGTGAAAACTGACAGCAAAACTGGAATTGGCAATAAATACATTCATAATTGTTTTTTGTTTGTTTTTTGCTGAGATTATTTTAATTTTAATTACTCCAATTATTTGATAAATGCAGTGCTTATCACTGCTCCTTCCATTTTTATACAACGCATTAAAAATAATTCCTACTGGGGAGTGTTTGAGGTATGAAGCAGTAAATAACAGAGGATGACAACTTTCTGGTTCAGGAGATGGTGTTACCAAGAACATTTTTTTGTGCAGGTGTACTGTATGTGTTTGATTGAAATACAAGGTTGACTGATACAAAGAGTTACTAGTACAATGCATTGTAGACCTTGAATTACAAGCACAATGCTACATTTAAAAGAGGCCTAGCTTGAAAAGTATTGCTGTTCTGTTCAGCGCTGTGAGAATGGGAATAGTAATGTAATCACATTCCTGTATTGTTGATAGAGAATCGTACCATGTCAACTCACACAACTTATTGTGTCTTCACTTTCACTATTACAGTGCTGATGTATGGGACAGACAAGTGCTGGTGTAATGTTGCTTACTGAATACATTTATAATGCTATACTGTAGATAAAATGTAGCTGTGTAGTGTAATTTTTAATCCAGTCCATTCAGTGTGCACTGTGGCATATTCCAGTACTAATGATGCGTACATTACTATTTAATGCAAAGCCTAGAAGACTGGACAAATGCATACAAATGTGGAACTACAGCTCAACCCCGTTATAACGCGATCCGTTACAACACGAATCCGCTTAGAACACGATGCAAGGGTGGCTCCCAATTTTCGTATTTATGAATATTTTACAACACGATTACTGGTATCTTACGTATTTTATTGTACAATACATCCAATTGTACATTATTTCTACCGCGATCCGCTTATACCACGATGTGATTTTTGGACCCCAAGCATAGCGTTATAAGGGGGTTGAGTTGTACTATGTACATTATGAATGATTAACAATACTAATGCAATGTGTATTAAATGGTAAGCATTTCTGATGCAGTATGTAGTAAGATAAACTATAGTACACACTGCATGCTGTGGAATGTGAGGATCAAATGCTGCTGTGATTATGTATTGTGTTATGATAACATGAAGTGTTTGTGCAATGTAGACATCTGGATAATGCAATGTTAATTCAGTGTGTACAGATGTAGCTAACCTAACTGTCTTCAGTGCCACGTCTGCAGTAGTCACGGCACCAGAAAATTAATGCTGCAGGGGTCCCATTTAGAAGAATGCACCCGGCAGGACCACCGTGGCAGACACTGTCTTTGGCACCACAGACTTTCATTTTTGCGGCCTCAGCACTGGAGACAGTAAGTCTAGCTACAACTGTATGTTATTTATATGCAGTCACACTTCAGCGATTCCTGTTTGAATTTATCTCATGAAGTGGTCCCTATCAGTGGTCTCTGTGTCAATGTGTCAATGAATAGGTTTTTTTATTCCAACGAATATACAACATATATATATAAACACAGAATCTGTAGATTATTAAGAAGGTGAGGCAGGTTTACCAACAAGTAACAGTTCTGTTTCTGGGTTATACCAACCGTGGTAGCAGGAGTCCTGATTTTATTCATATGCGCTTATTACCAAGGGTGGAGCTCTTCCAATGGGGCATCGTGTGTAGACCAAATGGGAACGATGTATGGTTTTCAGTCTGATTTATACCCAGGCTTTGACATGACTGTTCCATTCCCTGGCACAGCCACATACACCACCCTCCTCATACCACCTCCATCTCACCCCCTTATAGAGTGCCCGGGTGTATGGCTGAAAGCACATGAAGAGTCGCAGTCGCCGAGCAAGGCCACAATACACAGCCATGGCCAGCACAATAAGCGGAGACATCATAACGAAGCCCAGGATGATGAGAGCAGAGGAGCTGTTGTCGTCCAGGAGGGTCCTGCAGTAAGAGGCATCAGAGTGAAGAACCTGTGCCACAAACAGATAGAAAGAAATCAGGATCCCACCAGTGTTCATGCAAAGCTAGTGCCACATAGACACAGATACAGTGGATTCATAAGCAAAAGTAAGTTCTCACTGAATTTTCCGTTCAATAGTGCCCCTATCGACACTATTGCAGTTTAATGACCAACCTTCATTGTGTCTTTATGGGCCATCAAAAAATCACTGCAAAGTAAAAGTGCTAAGCAGGTCCTGATTGAGGAAATGGGGTACCAACATTCTATAATGTGCTACTTTCTTTACAGGCTTTGATGGTTATCTAAATATTTATGTTGAAATACTGGGCTGAGAGGAAATGTCATTTGCGTTTTGCGGTTGCTAAATGCTTAATAACATGTCTTCACACCATTCTTGTATACTCCAATGTCCTCACTCATTATGATTAAAATGCACCCTCCTACAATCCACAGCAAATTTTTACAATATACTTGAAACCCTGTAGTTTAGTTCTGTTTGAGTGTAGAATAAGGGAGCACAGTTCTAAATAAAATAGTGTATGCAGAGTTGCAGTGTACTGCAAAGATCATGATCTTTCAGTGTATGATGTATAAAGTGTGGTGTAAGCATAAATCTCTCTATATGATCTTTACTGAAAACACTGCAGCTGACTGTTACAGGGGGAAGCCTCCAAATTAATGTTATGCATGGCAGTCTTATGTTTACGTCTGCCGTCCAGCAGGGACATGGTTAAATCCCAGCTTGAGAGATGATGGAAAAGTAACCAGGCCCCAGCTGCCTTAGTAAGGTCGTAATAATAGAGCGCGTGATGGCGCATACGATGACGTGTGCAGCGCAAACAAAATACAGCAGCTCTATCGGGCCGGGTCATAGTGCGCGTGAGGAGGTGTGATGGTGCGGCAGAATTTTGAAGAAACAAACTATTTTGTTTTTTCGTGTGATGGCCGCGTCACATGAGCGGTTCAGCCAATGAGGGTAAACCAGCCTGGTGATGTCACGTCCACGCCACCCCGTCGCCTCCCCATCAGAGTGCAGGGATCGCTCGGGTGACAGGCGCGCGTGACTCCATGCACTCAGTCACGCATGCGCGCCTGCACTATAATCGAAGCCTAAGGGGTTTAAAACACCAGATTTGTCACTGTTTCAGGGCTGTCAAAGTCATAGGGAGAATGCCGAACCAGTGAGACCCTTGTGGCTGAGCTAAAGCACCAAGACCCTGGATGGCCCTCCCTGAGGAACGGGAACCTCGCACTTTGAACTGTTGAACAGGTCTGTTCTAATGTACTGTGTTGTGACATTTTTACGCTGAATTAAGCTCCTTTATGTTCCTGGTTTATTCAAAAGCGAATCAACCAGCCTTCTCAGTTAATCCACGTGTCGTTGCCTTGTCTTCTGCAACACTGACCTTGAGGACTGAATTTTACAAACAGAAAGAATTCTCTTTACTTTTTCCTTTATAATTACTGGATTTAACCTGCTATTAAAAAAACAGAATGACATTTCTGAGAGGCTATGTTTTGCTGCTCAATCCCAACCCACAAACTGCCTTTGTTATCACACTATCATGTAATGTATTCTATATATGTTGATGCAGGGGACGGATCTGTGAATGGCTGTGACCCTGATGCAGGATATTTTCCAAGGTCAGTAGCTACAAGATACAAATGAAAGCCTCTCTCCTTCTCTCTCATAGCTGAGAGCGAGGCAGCTAAGCAAGTGTTGCATGCAGTCATGCGAGAAATTACGAATCCAGCAAAGCTTCAATATCCAAAGTCTCTGTTACCGCTACTAAAGGTCAGCTGTTTTGAACTATAACAAACACGTTTTTCTCTGCTTTTCCTGCCCTTTCCCAGAGTGACAATTTATTGTCAGATTAATTGCTAGGGAATTTTTTGTTTCCAAACAATGTGAAAGGAAGGAGAAGCAGCTGTTCAGTCTCCAGTGTATCCATTCACTGCTTGTACCACCTCTTTCCTTCTGTTACCGACAGCCACATCAAAGAGACCTAATAGCAGGAATTTATCAAAGTTATTATCCTTTTACACTGGGGAAAAAGAACACTAGTTCTCTCACAGAAAATATTCTGTTACCTTCAGAAAGAAAATGCAGGTGCAAAACCGGAGTAATCTTTGTCTCTACTCAAAATACAACAGACACTTAACACATTCCCTGTATTCATATATACAGATTTGCACATGCACACTAACATGTACAATTTACACACAGATCCACACATGTTCACATACTGTTACATACTACTGAAATTGTAAGCTTATGCTTTATTATTTATGTGGGTGTTATTATTCCCCTGGAAACCTTGCAATGCCTGAGGCCAACCAACTCCCAACTGTATTTCTGCATTGGCAGTAATATTGTAACACATTGTAATGATAATTCATAGAGACTCTTTGTTACATGTTCATCCCCATAACAAAGAACATATTAACTGACCATTGCGGTTGGATTTCCCAACCAGTGGTGTGCATCATGTAGCAAGTCTACAGAAATGACACAATCAGAAACACTGATTACACACACAACCAAAATGGCTGAAGGGTCATATCATATTGCCCAAGCATATAGACTTTTGGAGGCAGTATTAGATTGTTGGCAGTGGCAGTGACCAGTACCTCTCAACTGAGAAACAAGGTTGGAACTGTGCTACCGTAGCTTTTCAACTGCAATACTTTTTCAGCTGTGAGCTGTGGCCAATACCACATAATCTTTAAGTTACCCTTACATCCTCTCAGTCATTTCAATCCACTTGACATTCAGTAAGCCTCCCCATTGTGACTATGCCCCTGATTGGTTAAAGTTGTGAATCTCGCAGATACAAAATGTACACGTCTTCTTCCCTCTAGTTAACCAGGTTGCTGCCAGCGCACTGCGCTGCCTCCCCCTCTGGCAGCAAATGGATTAAAGTTTGGGAGGTGTATTTGGCTTTACGCTTGGTTCAACTGGTTTAAGTATTATTCTGCTAGCTTGTCCGAATGTACTGTACTAGTTACTAATTATTATAACTTGAAGAAACTGAATTTTGATACGTGCTGAAACCTTCCCACATAAATTTTATTTTGTATTAATCATTATATCAAATCATGGCCCTGAGCAAATTTAAACAAAATACATCTTACTGTCATGTAGAGGAAAGTCAGTCACTTTTTATTATGTCAATATACTCACAACACTGAAAGGCAGCCACTACTTAAATGTAGTCACATCCCTCCATCCTGGTATAAATGTTTAAAGTGTCCTTCTGTGCATAAATATTCACTTTTATAACCTTCAGTCAGGGAAAATTTGTTGCTGGGAACATGGATATGATGGTCAGTTACTCCTCTAATCTGTGAATGTCACGTATCTTTGTCATTAATAGGTAATGACAGATCTGAGCCTGGATGCAGCGACACAGAAAATGACACCCCCACTAACATTATGTAATCAGCAGCAATGAAGCACATTTAGGGCTAAAGTACTGCATGGGTTTATTGTAATACTATGTTAGCAGTGTGAGCAGAGACGCCGACAGGGGGGGGGGGGGGGCGGATACTGGCGACTGTGGCCCACCGTATAAGTTGGGCCTGGCCAGAGGTCGGGCACAACAGCCGCGCCTGGCTGCTGGGCCTGTTGCCACCCAGTCCTCTCTCCCATGCTGCGTAGGCCCCCACAAGCCAACTTCCGCATCTGTCTGCGGAACTGGGCCTCCACCAAGGTAAGGTGTGTGTGTGTGTGTGTGTGTGTGTGTGTGTGTGTGTGTGTGTGTGTGTGTGTGTGTGTGATGTTCATGGGAGGGGGGGTATGTGTATTGGGGGAGGTAAGGGGATTATGTGTATTATGTGTATTGGTGATATTATGTGTGTGGAGGGGTTATTATGTGTCTGGGGGCTATGTGTATTGGGGAGGGGAAGCGACTGTGTGTATGGGGCATGGGGTTGTGTATTGGGGAGGGTTATTGAGTGGGGGGAGGAGAGGTGTGGGGTGAGGGAGACAGAGGTGGGGGGCATAATGTTTTCTTGGGTCACGTTCAAAAATGTGATTCTTGTACTGAGTTACGAGAAAAAAGTATAAAAAGCACTGCTCAAAAGGGTACTGAGCACATCCTAACTACCATTTATTTGAATGGGAGCTAGGGTGTGCTTAATAGTAGTATCCTATAGTGAATGTGGACCAAGACCTTGTAACAGGTGTTGCCTACATCGACCCTGGCATAATCGGTCAGATCTTCTACAAACTATAAGACTTTAACACATTCAGTGCCAGAAATGCCCACAGCTAATTTGCAATGCATTATAGTCCGAAGGGGTTAAAAACAGTCACTGGCCTTGATGAAGTGAATACTTGCAGATGAAAATAAACAATATTATCTCATCATTAAGGCATCTATTTTTCCAAGATCCACCTTGGATGCTCTCTCCTGTCATCTTTCCACTTCTATTAAGTACAATCCATTTTATTCAATTAAAAATAAAAGCCATTGAGAGTTCTTTAAGACGCAGTTATACGCAAGGTTGTGATACCCCGCCAGCATCTTTTTCAGATGCACTGTGTCCATTAGACAGAATCACACCCTGCAACAAACGTACACTTCTTCAGGACTAATACATCTCCTATAACTGTGCCCAGTGGAGTAATAAAAAAGCTAAGCGAGAGTGCGCAGTCTTACTTTGCTTTCTTGTGTTTCAGAAACATTTGTAAAGCGATTGCAAGGTTAAGTTATATTTTTTCCAAGCGTTTTTCATAGATCTGGGGGCGATGTTAATGTTTTTATCATTATGTACAAACATTAAATTAAGAGCTTAATCCATAGGTATGAAATGCTAGGGGACGGGAATTGTGGAATTAGAAATATGTAAAGGTGGAAGGCACTTCAGTAACATTAATCGTTTCTTCAGGCCACGACAGGAAAGATTTTGGGCGTTTCCGAGAAGTTATGGTCCTTTTCTCCCATTCGGTAAAAGAGACTCCAGCACAAATTTAATGTAATTGCTACAGATGACTGTGTTTTTGGGAAGGTGGCGGAGTCAGATTTTGCCGCGCTGTGGTTTAGTCATTACGTCTAAAAGCACGGAAGATGAAAGTGTTGCAAGAGGAAAAATCAGTTTTGTGCCTGAAACGTGTGCCCACAGTGCTACATCTGATCAGCTCAGACTGCAGGGTCATGGGGTCCTTTCTGTTTTATAATGCATTATAAGTCCTTATATAGCTTTATCTCCTACAGTGGTCAAGGTGTGATTATACTCAAAGGTACTCCCGTTTTATTTACTAATGTGTAGTTCAATTAACGTTGGAACAAAGAAATGGTAAAATGCTTTAACAAGGATACACAGTTCTTTTTCAAATATGGCTTGTAATCCGACTAACTTTTGAAAAATTATTCTAAAGATAATTTGTTATATCACAATTAGCCTTAACTTAACTTTAACTTAACTATAACATAACTTTCTAATAATGTACAGTATCTTGTTTTCAGAACTTTAATAGCTATTTTAAATTGTTCTTTACAACGCATCACTAACCTCTCTCAGAGTAAATATGTAACCTTAAGTGTGCACAAATGATGATCCTGTTGAGTGTCACAGAGGCTGTCACGCTGGTCAAGAAGAGGCTAGAGAAGGAATACTTCCTCTCATACTTGATGTTAGTGAGTTGGTCATAATCATGTGATCACGTTACAATTGGTCAAATAGTCGCAGTGCTGAAATGTTTGTGTCACTTAGACACCTAAGTGCCACTGTAACTTCCCTACAGTGTTGCTATGAAGCTAAATTATCTCACTTTGGATCATAATCACATTCACCGGAAGATAATCTGTCAGATAGTATTAATTTTAACATGGGATTTGGAGTTTTAGAAGAATGGGGCTTCCCTTTGTAGTATGGAGGATGGATCCAAAATGTAAATCTCTTCTCCAACAGAGAAGCTTACAAAACTTTGTAACACAGTGTGGGAGATTTATTAACTTTTGATAACCGTGATCACACAAGTATCACTCGTTAACTGCCATTATCTTTAATAAATCTATCCAATGTGTGAGAGGCAAACAGCAGATTAAGAAGATTAAGGCCAATATTTATGTAACCTCTATGTCCCCCCTCCAAACCAGAACACTACCCCCTAGCAGGTTCCTCTCCATGGACATATGACTATGCTAAGCCAATAAGGAGGCTGGTGAAGGAGGAGGAACTATGAGGGGGAGTGAGCTTTAGGGGCTGGGGGCTTCCATGACAGATCAGAGCTGCATGGAGCTGAGGATGTGAGGCTGTGTCCAGAGCCTCCTGCATGTGTCCCACGTGGGAGTAGGAGAGCTGATCAGTGAATGAGCCCAGCTGCAGAGAAGCAGAGCTGGAGACCGACGGTTGAGGGAGGGGATCCCCCGCAGAGTTAGAGGAAAGTGGTACCACATTATAAATCATTGGGAAGTACAGGTCTGCAACTGACATTTCAATCTATGAGCTCCAACGTGATACTGGTATCACACAGCACGGCCTGATCACCCAGGACTGGGAGGCAGGGCCACCGACGGGGAACAGCCAGGACAAGTGTCCCAGGCCTGGTGGTTGCTGGGGGACCGGCCAGATGGTGTAGTCACCAGGCCCTGGCTCTCCCCAGCTGCAGGCTTCTCACACTCTGTCCCACGCCAAGCTTCTGATTCTGGAGCGTAACAGGCCTCTCTGACATCAGTGCACTGGAAGTATGCTTGGCCCATCTTCCGGCACGCGCTGGCATGAGAGGAGTCATGGTGTGCACTGACGTCAGAAGCTCGGTGTGGGACAGAGTGAGGGAGAAGTTTGCAGTTGGGGGAGAACCAGGTCCAGCGGCAACGCCAGCCTGGCCCCCCGCAACCCTCGCTCGGCCTGAGACCATCCCCAAGGTAAGTCTGTTTTTTAAAATATGTATTTGGGGAGGGGGTGTATTTTGTATTATGTATTGGGGGGTGGGTGCATTTTATTATGTATTGAGAGGGGGGCTGTGTTTTTATTATGTATTGGGGAGGTGTGTGTATTTTTTATCATGTATTGCAGGGGGGTGTATTTTTTATTATGTATTGTGGGGGGGGTGTATTTTTATCATGTATTGCAGGGGGGGTGTATTTTTTATTATGTATTGTGGAGGGGGGGGTGTATTTTTATCATGTATTGCAGGGGGGGTGTATTTTTTATTATGTATTGTGGAGGGGGGGTGTATTTTTATCATGTATTGCGGGGGTGTATTTTTATCATATATTGCGGGGGGTGTAATTTTTATCATGTATTGTGGAGGGGGGGTTGTATTTTTATCATGTATTGGGGAGGGGGTGGGTGTATTTTTTATTATACATTGCAGAGGGGTGGATGTATTTTTTTATGTATTTTGATGGGGGGATTGAGTGAGAGTGGGGTAATTGATGAAAGGTGGGGGTGAGTGAGAGGAGAGTCGGGTTGAGGGATGGAGTGAGTGAGGAAAAGAGGGTGTAAGAGTGAGACACGGGAGAGAAATATATGCAAGGCGAGGGGGATTGAGTGAGAGTTGGGTAATTGATGGAGGGGGAGAATGAGAGGGGGTGAGTGAGGAAGAGGGAGTGAGATGGAGAGAAATACATGGGAAGAGGGGGGGAATAGAGGGGGCTCATGAGGTGTGAAATGGGAGGATGGCTCGCAAGACCACCAACATGGGGAGGAGGGGCGCGAAATGGAGTGTGTGGGGGGGGGGGGGGCGACGTAAGTTTAGTCCTGGGCCCCAGTAAATCTGTCTGTGGCCCTACAGTGAGGCCTGATACAGTGATTCTAACACACACACATGCGCAGCGTTGTGTTATACTGGGATTTTAGTAGTTCTGTTGTATATTGTATACAGTGATCCTAGTCATAAGGACCACAGGGTTACTGATAACCTGTGTCTTCTACCTATTCCTTCTATTCATAAAACTGTTACATATATCCTGCTGTGTTGTCCCCTTGTTACTGCCCCACGCACGTATGGGGGTAACTAACATTGTATGGACTCAGGCTCCACCTCATAGACTACGATAAAAGGGATTACATTTACAACGCAGTTCTATTCCATGACACCTTCCAATGCCGGAACAAACCTTACAGGCCATTCAAGCGAGGTGCTATCCAGTGCCAGAACGTGTTTATGGAAAACCAGAGTTTAGTAAATATGGACTAAATCCCATTCCAATGCACAGGCCAGCAAAAGCTAAAGCTGTTCTCTTAACCTCTTCTCTTAATGCAAGTATAGTTTGTCACTTTTTTGCCTCCCTAAAGTAACACAACGCCCATAAGCCACTAATTTAAACTGTTTCCATTTTAGCCGAGCGATCACGACTGTCATCATTCCCGACTGACGCAAATGAAAGTAGAGAGGGCTTCACTCCCATTTCGAAAGAGCAGGCCGCTCCATAGAAGCGCTCTGCCTGATCAGCCTCGGGAATATTCCCCCCATGATGTTCTAGGTATGTCATTATGCCACTGAAAAATGTTACCTTGTATGGATCAGACTACCTTCAGCAGGGGTGGTACTCTCTTAACTTCAGTAATACTTCCTATGTGCGCTAGCATTTTTGTGAGTTTAAAATGGTCACTTTCAGGAAGCTGCCAGCCAATTAATAACAAGTACTTAAGCAGTTACACGTTAGATTGGAAAGCCAGCAGGAAGCTGAAAGCAGCCATCTTGGCAAATGGCAAAATACCACTTTACTACAGAACGATAGAATAACCTTGGGTAGAACAGTTCCAGTCCCATATCAGGAGAACCCCCTCCTCACCCCTGAAAGAAAGGGTTAACAGAAGACATTGATACTGTACTGTTGCAGCCAGGGCCGCTTTATACATTAGGCCAACTAGGCACAGTGCCTAGGGCCTACGAACCTTTTAGGGCCTACAATATTTCACTTTGAAAAATACCTAAACAAAAAAAAATCACAAAATAAGAGAAAACAGCAAATTTTAATTTAAAATGCCTTCGAAGTATTGATACCTTTAAATATTGAAACAAAAGTATCGATGCCAAATATCGCTAGTATCGAAAGAAACAAGCAAACAATGAAATTAGCATAAAAATGAGTAAAAATATCGGACACACAGGCCTCTAGAAATAAAAGTGCCTAGAGCCTACGAAGGTCTTAAAACGGCCCTGGTTGCAGCTAGAGAGACTTGTAACGCACCACAAAGCAATGGGAATGTATTGCATCCAAACTAAAATGAATGAGTTACATAAATAGCTGCAAAAGAAAAACTGAAAAAGGTGGCGGTATTTTAAGGTCTCCGTGACTTCTGGGAAATAATAAAAACATAACCAACCATTTCTTCTAATAATTACTTCTTAATACCCTCCGCACATCACTCGTGCTCATGCATTTAATACATGCTAAAGTGTGTGGAGAGAGACAGAGATTGGGGTTGGAAATACAAATTAACTTCTGAAAGTACAGTATTATCACTCACATTATTGAAAAGCTCCCCTCTGATAAGAGAAAAACAGGCTATGGCTGCTTAGCAGCTGTATTGTGCCCTGGGATATTTCATTGAGGTACTGGCAGGAAAATGCTGATTTGAGGTTTTAATCATTAAAAATTACCCACTGATTGCTTGGAGATGCCCAACCAGCTGCTCTACCAAAGATGAGATTACCCTTTTTGAAAAGTAGAGTTTGGCAGGTCTATAGCGAGCTGAAAGAGTTAATCCATTTCAATGCCTCTGGATATGGCTTCCATAGCAACAGAGTTCATATCCTATTTCCTCCATTAGAAGGGCCATTAGGTACAGGAGGGATATTGTGCACTTGATTGCCATTGTATTCTGGGTTATTAACCCATTCAGCAATACATGTATTCAGTGAACAAGTTGTTTTTCTTTTATTTATGTTAAACACCCATTATCTAAAGCAGCTATCTAAACTAAACACGTTTTTTCATATTATAAACTAGTGCAGGGATAACCAACTTCAGTCATCAAGGGCCACCGACCTGTCAGGTTTTCGGGATATCCCTGCTTCAGCACAGGTAGCTCAATCAGTGGCTCAGTCATAATGACTGGTCCACTGATTGTGCCACCTGCGCTGAAGCAGGGATATTTGGAAAAACTGACCTGTTGGTGGCCCTTGAGGACTGGAGTTGGCAACCCCAGAACTAGTGGGTTTCCCAGAACAATACAACACAAAACATTCTTCAGTAAAACGCCCTGGTTTTCTGCTGGAGGTTTTGTATAATTGGGGGTACTCTGCAACTGCCTAAGAAACATCCTTGAATATGCACCACAGTATGTTACAGTTCAGCGGATTGCCAGAAAACTGCTCCTCTGTTGGCTATTGGAACCTCCAAAACCCTAAATGCATGTCTGCATTGGCAATCATATTACAACATATATAATGACAGCTCCCTTTATCACAGGTACGGACACTCATTCTGTGTGATCCTACGACCTTAAACCTTTTCCAATGCTAGAAGAGTTGCAACTGGACTTCTGGGACCAATGCCAAGTGATCGCTGGTCACGGCACATCGCTTGATGACATGAAAGGAAGATCAGGGACTCCCTCTTCCATTCAGATCATGTTCATTGCTTCCAAAGTGTGGTGAACGTGACCTCCTGTAGTAACCACACAAAAAAGGCACCACGTTCTGAGAACGTCAGCAGGGCACTGAAAATATTTTTAACCTAAAATAATCTTCCAAGTAATTTTATTGTTTTGGGGTGAAGGGACTCGCTGTTAGAGAGGAAAAAGAATAAAAACAGAAATATGTCTATTTTCTTGTGAATCTAGAAAGCAATTTAAATGTAAAAATAATTTAAACCATGTGGTGAAACAGTTTTGAAAATCCATTTTGCCTCACATCTAAGTAATAAAGTGACTATCTGTTCTTCCTGTGGATTTAGCAATTTGTTCTATTCCCATTACTCTTAATTGAGACACTGTGCGCGTGTGTTTCACAGTGGTGAATAAGTACTGTTGAGTTTGTGCCATTTTGAATTGTACTTTTGTGTTCTATAAAGCGAATTCTTAATTCCCTATTCTCTAGTGGTTTTGCCTAAATACATGAGCCCACAACGGCATTTAATCAAATAAACTATATACTGTATGTCTAGGTACAGATTATGTGTTGTTTAATGTTTATTTTATTGCCCTAATGTGGATGAGTGAAAAATTGTCCATGGATAAATCTTCTGCACTTAAGCATTCTAAAAGAGACATGGATAGAGGAGGTACTCCACTTTTTTATCAACTTGATTTGTTGATGTACTACAGATGCAGCGGCCGTTATCCAATCATTTCACGAGTTGTATTCCTTTGCACACCCTGTATTGATTCGAGATTTCTTGAAAATTTCCCGCGTTAAAACGCGACTTTACTAGTGTTTTGATTGAATGCAGAAAATTGCATTATAGCGTTTTCTGCAATACCGTTGAGAAACTCAAGTGGGCGATCGCGAGTTGTTATCTTAAAAAATCTAATTGCAATTCAACCTGTCTTTTATTCCCATACAGTACTTCAAGTGTGTGTAATTGTAATTTGAAGATGAGAAAATATGAGTTCATACTGTATATAGTACAGAACATGGGAAAGAAGTTCTTTCTGAGGCTCCTTTGCTTTTAGCCATACAAAAATTCTAGAACTGTAGAAGATTTTAAATATGAACACACAACAAAAGTATTTTTAACGAATTAAATGTTTTATTTGTACAAGATAATAAAGTTAAAACAAATAATACAAAAATACAACTTTGCTCTACTTCCGAATGTAAAATATATAATCCACGTTTATGTTAAATTGGAACATGTTGAAACGCATACTGTATGCATGTCATCACATTTCTCCACATGCGTGTATGTCAAATTGGAACTTGTTGAAACGCATATGCGTGTCATCACATTTCTGCGCATGCGTGCATGTCAAATTGTCAATTGTATCTGTTGTACAGTAGTACTGCTCTTTGTATATCTACAGTACAGTACTGTACTGTATATAGTAAAAACACAGTTTATGTGCTACAGCAGCGGTGCGCAAACTTGGGGGCGCGCCCCCCCAAGGAGTCGCAAAATTGTTTAGGGGGGCGCAGGCGGCGGAGGCGATTTTGCCAGGAGCAGAGAGAAAAGCAGTCTGTAGCTGCAATTTCTCCTGCAGCCTTTAGGTGGTGCTGTGCTGCATAGTTCATGCAGCGCAGGCTTTGCCTTGCTGAATGCCGCGTGATGAAGTGAGTGTGTGAGTGTGAGGGTGTGAGTGTGTGACAAAGAGACATGGAGAGGTGGGAGAAAGAGAGACATGAGAGGTGGGAGACATATTGGGGGAGGGGGAGAGAAAGAGAGACATGGAGATATTGTAGTGGATCAATCCAGCTACTGTATAAGTCTGGTAGAGTATATACCAAGGCCCAATAACAACAATATCAAGAGTACCTTTTGGAGCTAAATTACCTCAGTACATATGCAGGGTAAGGGAAAGAGGATATCCCATGTGTGATCATGGTGCCTCCATCAGAGAGTGTCTTTAAATTGTCCTCCTTCCTCTGTCTACACTGACGCTCTTCTGGGTGGTGGAAAATGCATGGTCATTAAGAGACACGTGTTCACAATGACTAAAGTGCAGTTGTGATATTTGGTACACAACTCCCAATGTGTGTGAGAAGAGGCTGAGGGTACAACTACTAGATCCTCCGCGGCTAAGAAGGAGAGTGAGAGACTCCGCTAGATGTGCTGTTCTTCTTCAGTATGCACCATGCTTTAGGATTCAAATATCCCAGCATGTCATTCCCAACTGACAGCAAAGGGGTTATTAACGACAGAAAATGCCTCCTTGTAAAATGCTGCTAGTAGAGACGGGCGGAACAGTCCAAATCCGTTCCCTGGAAATTACTGGATAATTCAGGCGAAACCCATCCCCCTCCCCCACCAAAAAACGCCTATGGATTTGGTATTAAAAAATACGGACTGATCAAAAATAGTTTGAGAAACAAAAAGTTTTAAGCCGGGGTCTCCGGAGCTGAGCCTCATTAATTTCAGCTCTGTGTGCTCCCTGCGTCCTGAGAAACCTACCTCTGGAGGGTGTGCCAGTATCTCTCTTCACTTTAAATGTCATGTGGGCCAATAGGAAGCCATGACCGGAACATTTCAATTGCCGAGAGATACCGGCAGCACCTACGGAAATGAGATTAATGGGGCTCAGCTCCGGAGGCCCCCTGCTTCAATCTTATTGAAAAAAACAACAGCAAAAACGTATCACCTAGTCCAGGCTGGTGTTAGCCCTGTCTTTTCTATGTATATAATGCCCAATATATTGGCCATTATATACATAGGCAAGATATAATAAAATAGTAATTACAATACATTCCAGAACACATTAACCCTTCCGTAGCCCACTGGTCAACTTGTCATGGGTTTCCATGACTAGTTGACCAAAAAGGGCTACAAAGGGGTTAATATAAACAAAATTATACTGCCCACACCCCTTGGCAATCTTAGTGGGCAGTAAAGAATTGCCATGCAACTAACCGCTAAGGTAACCAGGACATTAACCTTAGCCCCTTCGCCCCCTGGGAGGCATAACCATCCTCCCTGGGGCAACTACCCTCATATCCCACCCCCTCTACCCCGAACAAATACTCCCCCACCAACATTAATTGACAACAGCCCTATTAGCCAAATGTCACTAATAGTGATATTGCTTGTAGCAAAGCATAACAAAATACATATAACAAAATCAGATCATAATCAAACTTAAACCTTTTAATTAATTGTTGGTCACTGTAGCTACATAAGCCCTCAATGGTGACCTAAATAGTCACATTATCAATCAATGAACACCCTACTGTAATTAAAAAATAAAGGTACAGTATTACTTACCCCTGCTGGGATGAGGGCCGTCCTCCTCATCCTCATGGGAACCAGCAGATAAATCCAATAAAGGGCCAATGCCCAACCATTAAAAACACCAAATTACAATCCTAGCCGATGGCCAATAAAAATCAAAATAAAACAAAAACATGAAAAAAATCCATGCCCGGTGGCATAAAAATAAACAAAAACAATATCAAACAGTAACAATAAATCCAATACGGAATTAATGGATCCTTCAGTTGATTGAAGAGCAGTATCAGGTGAGTAGTTTTTCTTTGTTGCTTTAAAGATGTGTTCTTGCTTTTCTTTTTCCAGACATTTACTCATCATCTTCTTCCAATCAAATGCGATGTAATAGGCCTTAAAAAAAGCCTGTGATGTCATATTTTATCAGTCACATGGGTCCCCTAATTTTTGCTTGAAATAATATCTCAGACAAAATGGCGCAATCACATGGTACATCAAACAACCTGATTGGTTGATGTACTATGTGATTCCTTCCCTTTAAAGATGACCTCACACTGCACCGAAAAAGAAAAGGAATCACATACAGATGCAGCGGCCATTATTCAATCTTTCTCTGTGCTGTTTTCGTAAAGTCTGCTGTATTCCACACGACATTCACTCATTAATCTTTCGTGAAGGCTGTCAATCACACGCATGTTTACCGTTGTTGATTTTCCGTGATTAATGTCATTGTGATTTTTTTGTGTGCAGTTCTGCGTGTTTCCGCCAGATGGCAAAAGTGAATTCCTTTACACAAGGCAACCAGTGAGTTGTGTGTAGTAAATTTGCAGGTGTTTAAAAACTAGATAAAAAGAGTGGCCACAACAGTCATCCATTGTAAATTGATTTTAGCTTAGCTGGGGGGTGAGCAGGGCGCTCCTTTGATCTCTTCCTGGTCCTGATGGAGCTCCCTGGGGATAGGTGATCATGACACGGGGGCATGCTCCGGCTCCTCCAGGTGCTGGAAGGCCCTGCTACTAGTGGGTGTGCAGCTCATTAGTCTGACAGGGGAACCACTTCCTCCTCCACCGGAATTTCCCTCCCCTCCCCTCTCCCCCAGCAGCAGCAGACACAGCAAAGCGTGCAGCTGGAACATCTATCACTCCACGGTGCCGGCCAGACCTGCAGCGTGTTTGATGTCACTGCGCTGGGGCGTGCTCCTCCCCTGGCCTCTTTGGAGCCATTTCTCTTCAGCCGCCGTACCTCCTCAGCCCCCGTGCGCACCATGATGTTGGCCGCCAGCTAGGGTGACCAGACTTTAAAAAGTCAACACAAATTACATCACTTAAAAATAAATATTATGATATTTGTCTAATAGAGTCTCCATTTATGCTGTATTATTAATCTCTCTCTCTCTCCCCCGCCACATCAGGACCTCTCTTCCCTCTTCCAGTCACACTCTCCTCTCCCCCAGTCTCTCCCTCTCCCAGTAATTCTCACTCCCCCTCCAGTCTCTCTCTATCCCTCCCCTCAGTGTCTCCCTCCCTCCCGCACTCTCTCCCTCCCCCCAGTATCTCTCTCGCTCCCTCTCCCTCCCCCCAGTGTCTCTCTCCCTCTCCCTCCCCCGTGTCTCTCTGTCTCTATCTCTCTCTCCAGCCATTGTGTCTCTCCCTCCAGCCATTGTCTCTCTCTCACCTCCCCCCAGTGTCTTTCTACATATATACCATCATATGTGATATATGTAACCGGGATCCTCCTTCCTTCTGGGGGGAGGTCCCTTGCTCTGTTGCTCAGGAGAAACAGTGCAGTTGCGTAGGCCATCTCGGTACACCAAAATAGGGCTATGGGACTCCTATGCACAAAGCGCAGCGGCCTTGTTGATACACCCAAACCGGATAGAGAGACAGAGAGAGGATATCCTGAGAAGCAGACAGAGGTGACGTTGTCAGAGCATCCGGAGCCAGGGAGGAGTAAGGTGGTGTCCGGGGAGCCTGTCAAGCTCCTGGACTAGGCCGAAGCCTGCCTCTAGGTCTCGGATAGTTCCTCTCACATTAGATAAGTGTGCAGGGCTGCCATATGATTAAGTAACTACCGGTAGCTAGTGAGCACAGCGGAGCCAGATCGGAGTGCAGAGAGAAGTCTCCACAGCGGCCTGTGTTACCATCCAGCATCCTGATGTGAGGCATGAGGGGCTGTTGTCAGAGACCCCACTGCATGGGATCCTGCTGTTTCCCTTTTCTTCGCTTTCAAGTATTACCTGGTTAGACCTTAAACCAGGAAGGTATCTGTGCAACAACGCAAGAGGGAGGGTAGCGCTGCCCTCATACACACATTGGGAGGGGTTGTTTGCTGGACACTGGGTTACAGGTGCCCAAGCACCCTAGTATTATTGGGGCTAGCTACCCCAGGGCCAACCCTACTGTTATCACTGTTTTTATTGCATATTTTGTTATGTGAGTATTATTTGGGCCTACCGTGGGACCACAGTAAAGGAGTTATTTTATACCCAGTTGTGAGTGTGTTGTTGGTGTATGCCCTAAGTTATACGAATTCCTATGAGGAGCCATCCTGCTATGCAGGATCTTCATAGGTGGAGGTGCTGCATCATAGAGAAATAGAGAACAGTCACCCCAGGCTCCCTATGAGCGGAGGCCCAGGTCTTCTGTACGGTCAACAGGTGGCACCAGTACCGTAATTACCGCTGTTTCCCATAGGGATAGGGAAAGGGTGTTACATACATACTATATGTATATGCAATGCAATGTTACAATATATATAATTTCCCTGCACTAAGCTGCTTATCTCACTGGTCCATAATAATTCCCAGCGCCAAACTGGAAGTTCCTCGTGGCACACCAAAGGCTTGAGCTGAGTGGCAAACTACCAGCTGATGGGATGGAGCAGTGAGAAGGACTCCTCACAGCCACGGATAGGTATTACATTTTCGTAAGCGTGTCAACTCTAATTTATATCTGCAAATAAAACTGGAGATGTGACTCTATATGAGGACTCATTGTCACACAGCAGCGTACACAAGTAGGTCAAGATTACCTTAGCCAGGAGAAGTGGAATATCATGCTGAGAGGTGTGTGAGCGGAACCTATTCGATCATCTCACCCGAATCCTCTGCATCAACTGTGGACTTCACTGCAACCGCTACAGTAGGACAGAGCAGCAGCTCAAGTGGTATTTCCTGATGTCATCGGCTGTTTGGAAAATCCTGCATTCCTGGTCTGGCTCTTGCTACTAGCACTTTGTGTGCTGACACTACGCATTGCCACCTGATATCTTGTGAGTGGGCACTTGTCACTTTATCTTTTTGCGCTATGGAGCATGCACTTTTTTCCAGGGTGGAGGCTTTTGAATATTCCTTAGCATCCCCTATCTAGAATTTACATTCAGCATAATTCCCTTAATATCCGTGCATCCCTTGGACTTTATCCCCGAGTTACGGCTGTAATCTCGGCCGAGTGACGTCAGCAGTACAATCTCGCGACATCAGAGGAGGAACCGGGAGCTCAGGAGGGCAGCTGCAGGCGGAGGAAGCCTACCACAGAGAAACTTGGCGTTCCACGTGGAGAGGAAGCAGAACATCACTCCAGGCAGCAGGACGGAGAGGATTTTGTAAGTAGCGATCTACCTTTGCGCATTGACCATTACAAAACGTACTTCACCATATTTTGTCTCTTTTCTATTTTGTTTCAGAGAAATCAAGGACTCTAATATATCCCCAGTCTATTCATGCTCATATTTTATTGTTTAGTTAACAGTTTGCGCCTGTGTTTTCCCCTTTTCGCTATATATTTGCTATTGTGTGTAGTTTAACACCTAGGCAGCAATTGTTACTATTTTATTGTTTGAATGTTTTAATTTGCGCACTTATTATTTTATAGTTTATATATATATGTAGCCCCTGTAAGTAAGAGCGGGCTACTTATCCTTCTCCTACTGGAGTAAGCCCTGGTAAGGGCAGACGCCAGTAGTAACCATGGGTTTTCCCCCTTCAAGCCCTGTCTGGAGTGATGAAGGCGGGCCCCCTGACTCTGTGCAGGCCTAGACAGAGGGGAGGTCCTGCTGACATCATTAGGGGCAGGGCTGACTCTATTTAGTGGCCAGTTCCTGTCAGTGACAGTTAGTTCTTGTCTGTCCTGGGAGTTGGAGGAGTGAGAGCCATGCTGTCCTAGGAGCAGAGGAGAGTTTGGAGTGTGAGCAGAGCTAGAGTGGACCAATGCCCCCTCACCCTGGTGAGGGGAGAGATTTAGCCTCACCCATAGGGCCTACTCTGGGGTGAAGGCAGGGATACTGCAGCCCCACCAGACCATCCTGCTGGAGAACAGCCTGGAGGAGAGGAGAGGAGGAAAGAGGCCTGTACACATCTAAAGTGTGGGGCATTTACGAACTGCTGTGTGCTGCTGCTGTGTGCTGCCAAGGAAAAGTGTACAAGGATAATAAAGAGACACTGCTTCTATTTTACCAAGAGACTGTGTGTGTGTGTGATCTGGAGCATTCACCCTGGGACCAGGGTTCTTTCTCTGTAAGGGTCCTACCCCACATCCCTGGGGTTTATAGAGAATGGAGGCGCTGCACCACTAAAGAATGAAGGCGATTACCCCAGAAGCCTGGTCCTGTTGTCCCCAATACCAACGCGGGAGACTCAGGCCCTCCTGTTCCAAGAAGGTACGCACCACCCAAGTACACATAGCCAGCCCTCACTACACCCTAGATAGCCATCTGTGTCTGGGGGGGGGGAACATGGGTTACATATATATATATATATATATATATATATATATATATATATATATATATATATATATATATATATATATATATATATATATAATCCAAAAACAACAGAGTTTAGGCAATATCAAAGCCCAAACAATTCTATATACAAATCCAAAACAACAGGCCAAGTGAACACGTCTAGTAACAATAATTACCCAAAGACCCTTTACAATAGGTTGTATCAAATTCTGAATGAGAACATGTCATTAGATTGCTTTTTTTATTGGGTCAAGATAACTCTGCCAAGTCTGAGCTAGTAGGAACTCCTCTGACTAACAGTCTGTATCATGCATAAGACATATGATCAACAAATAAAATAAGCAGCAGAAAGCATGATGCTGTTGTGCATCAAACTCTTTCCATGCTCTTCATACACAGCACTGTCACTGTAGGATTTATGACGATTACCACAATCTTCCCTGCCAGATGGTCCACTAATGTAATGGATAGCAGTCAATTTGGCCCCTGTGACAGTGACAGGATTACCAGCTTCATCGAGCACCGGTTTGAAATTTGGAAGGGGAGATTCAAATACCTCATATTAAATTCCCTTTGAATATACCTAGTGGGTCGAGATATTTTGAGCCATAATAGGTTTTTAAATCTTTCCTCCAGAATTATAAAAAAACAAAAAAAGAAGGAAATAAATCATCATTGTCCAAGGCTGTTTCTCTAATCTGGGACTAGGATGTAATCCTGGGACATGTTAATCCCATAGAGGGAATTTAGAAAAATGCTTAAGTGTGGGATAGCCCAGCTAGTTACCGAAAGATTGCTAATCATATACTGTATTTCCTTTGTATGATCTGCAAGAAAAATTCTATAACACAACACACACGAAAATCAGGCGTGCACTATTCTAACATCTGTAATATCTGTGGTGCAGTTTGATATTAGGCCTTCAGGCTCATATTTCAAAAGCTATTGGATCTAATCTAAATGTTTAAAATAGTAGTGTATCCCTCTGTCAGTGGGTGAAATGATCACAGGATGTAATATACTGTAGACATGCAAGCATCTATTTGTGCTAATTTGAGGAAGACACAGGAGTTCACAATTTTACATCCCCATCACAATTACATTTAAAGTTCTGTCATTTTAAAGAGACCATGCCTTTGGAGACTGGCCAATTTAGTGGGAATTATCCTTTCTGCTACACATAAAGCTTTAATAATTCTATTACCTGATAAAATCTGTCCCTACAATTACCTTTCTTGACCAGCTCCTTTTTACTTTCATGTCTAATGAGGGACCAGATGCAGTTATGAAGATGGAGGTGAAGACCGGCAGATGTCCAAATATAATTATTTTCATTTTTATTCACAACATGGTTTTGTTATTCTATAAAAAAAAAACCCTTTTAAAATAAGACCACAATTAGTTGGGGTTTTTTGCATTTTATTTTACTACTAAATATTAAAACAGATACAATGGTTTCTGTTCAGTATGCTATGAAACTCCATCAGGAAGACTTGAGCATTTATTTAAATAAGCCTCTAATTTCCCAAGAGCAAGAAGACTTCACATTGAGTTGAGTAGTGTACAATGTAAAAGGCACAAAGTTCAGAGTTACTTTTCTTTATTGGTTTATCTTTGCTCAACTTATTGGCTGCATTCAAATGTAGTTTCTTCATTGTACAGTACATAGGTGTAGACATCATGTTACATACTGGGACTTCAAGTAGTGTCTATAAACATTACACACTCCATCCGTGACATTGGGTGACAAAGAGGCAACTTTTCAGTTGGGTTGAATATTTGGTGTGACCGGCCATCCATGGCACAGTAAAGAAGCTGGACTGCCGGGGTGAGGCAGGACCAGGCATGTCCTGGAAGAAGGCAGCCCTGTGGGGTTGTGGCCATTTTTCCAACTTAAACGTGTACAGTACATACAAAATAAGGCAATTTTCATTGCTGACTGGTACCACAGGAGTTGAAAAATTGCTGTGTTTAAATACAGATCTTTTGGATTTAGAGTAAGCGATGTCCTGGGCCTTTAAAGGGGGTTTAGAGGTGGTATGGGTGTACAAAATTAGAGAGAGAGAGAGCCTAAAGGCTGTTTTTTGAGTGGTGGATCTCCATCTGAGATCTTCACTCTCCTAAACTTCATTGATTTTTTTCGCTGACATTTGTTCTTTCACTCTTACTGTCTTTTGTATTACTATATTCCTCCTTTCTCCTGGTTGGGGGGGATTATGTCTTTCCATGTGTTGGAAAAATCTTCAAACACATGTAATCCTCCCTGTCAGGCTCCCTAGGGAGGTTACATCGGTGTAGTGTTGGATTAGGCATCTGAATTGATTTACCTTTTTCAGGGGTTGTCAGTGGTCTGATGGGCAATAGAAAAGATGGGTGCAAGGAGTTTTTTTGTTGTTATAAACAGGACTAGCTTTATTGATAAGTGAATAGCTACAGCTTCGTCTCCAGGTGCATTACTGCATTTCTGGAGAGGTACAGATTACATGGACATACATTTATGATAGCTCTTCTTGTAGTACTGTATAGCCATTTTTTTCAGGGCTACCCTGTATATCTTGTCTGGAGATATCTGACTATTGGTCTCTGTATTCCTATACTCTTCCTATAATGTTTCTTTAATGGGGTAACAGAGACTATTGCCCACTTGTACTTGCTCATCTCATTCCCTTGGGGATGCTCATCACAGGGATAGACTGATTCCTTTCATTCCCTTGGGGGTGCTCACCACAGAGACAGGCCTTCAGGCATCTGCCTGCTTCTCTATCAGAATAGTACCAGCGTTACACATTGGGCAACTCCTATGGGACTCCTACATTTCTAGGGAGCCTATCTGCAAGGACACTTCCCTATCTATCTAACAACAAAGGGGCTAATACCCTAAACTACCTTATTACATAACTCTGTACTTACATATTTACAGGTGAGACCCCCTCCTCCGGCTCTTCTGGAATCAGAGTGTGGAGTTCATCTACCTTCCTATTTATCACCTCTCTCCCTCTCCCTGTATCAAGGCAGAAAAGAGTCAGAGCTAGGCCTCAGCTGATTCACCAGGTGACCCACCCACCATATTCCAGAAGCTGGGTGGCCAGACCCCTGACTGGTCACTTTGCAACATACTATCTAAGGAGGCAGGTATTCAATATCTAACTCCTTCAAACCTTTGAACTCCTTATACCATCTGGTAATCCAAAGGGGGGCGGGGGGGAGTTACACACAAAAGACATTTAACGTGTGGATAGGCAGCAAAATAAGAGAGAGAACCATTTTGTTGGGACAATTTAACATTGAACATCCACACGTTTACCTTGGGTTGACCAAGACCCAGAGGCAATGGTCGTTTGAGTTGGGTTGAGCATCAAGGGTGATGGCACGCCATGGCTGAAACTACCCACGGTGCTGAGCTGCAAGGGCAAGAAGGTTAAGGGGGGTCCTGGAGGAAGGTGACCCTGGGGGATTTGTTCCATTTTTCAAGTTAACATATTAGAGTACTTAAAGAGAAGGGCAATCCTCATTGCTGACTGGCAACAATGGAGTTGAAAAGTTGGTGTTTCTTGCCATATCTTTTTGAATTATTTTCAATTATTGAGCTATATTTAAGTATTATAATTTTTTTCAGATTATATAATTTGTTTAAGCATTTATCCATGCGTTATATGGTTTTTCATACTTAGTTAATTTTCCCCCATAATTTGATTTATAAAAAACAAAACAAATCTAACACCAAACAAATCAAGTTTGAGTAAAACCAAATCCAAGCACCACCAAAAATGGCCACCCTTACTTTCAACATTAATGTTGTAACTTGTGCTGTACTTCTGCAGTGTGTTATGTTGAGGCTGTATGCTCCCATTCATCTGCTTAGTGGAAAGTCATTTACAGATTAAAAATAGTCCTTTTGCTAGCACCCCACCCCTACTGTGTGGTTACTCAGTGTTAAAGAACTCAGAGAAAGCAGAAGTTCCTTTTCAAATGATATGTGAAAGTGTCTGGACTAATCCCAAGACTTGTCAATTTATTTACACCCAGAGGGTATAATAGAAAGTGTTCCTCTCTTCCCTCTAACGCTCTTTTATTCTCCTGCCTGGTGCAGAGTTCCAGATGTAAAAGTTTGTTGCAGGTTGTGATACATTTTCAAGGTGCAATGTTAAATATCACAGCTCCCTCCTCCTGTGCTAACTTGAATGGCTTTTAGTGGATAAGCGTTGTTAGGGGGAACGTCTTTTTGCATGTCATTAGCACTAACAGCTGGAAAAATGTAACCATAGGTTGGATAGAAGTCTTTATACTACAATCCTGATGCACTGGTGCATGTTGTTGTTTTTTTTAGCAATATAATATGCATTGGACAGCAGATCCTTTTACTCATGTCAAAGTGCATTAATAGCAGTGAAAAGATAAGGTGAAAGGCAAGTGCCTGCTGGACCAGAACTGATAGAAATAAAGTGGAAGATAGAAGGATTAAAATCAGTGAGATCTCAGCCTGTTATCACAGGAAAACTGTGTCTAAAGTATAATTGTAACTGCTAGTTCTGCGTGAAGAGTAATATCTTTTGTAATTGCAAACTCCATTTTTATTGTTAAAGAAAGAAGGGACTTCATTTAAAAAGGGTATCTCATCCTGCATAAAGAAGAGAAAACTTAGGAAAACTGGATCAAACTAACTTTCCCCCTGGTGTAACAGAATTGTGTTCAGCTACTTAAAGGGGAAATCCGTCCTAGGATTAAAGTGCACCAATACCAGGGACATGTTTAAAGGAGCATTTCCTCTTTCATTTATCCTATGTGGGAAGCAGGGGATCTTCAGAGCTACTGTACAGTAAACCGCATCCATCTTCAGTCTGGTGACCCCCTGCTCCCTGAGATCTATAGTTCTACAGGCTTTACTGCAGGTAGAACAGGAATCAGACACCTACAAGAAATTAAACTCATCGTTAACACGTTAGTTTATAAATGTAATGATCTGAGACTTGGGAAGGATTTCATTACTTCTAATTATTCCCTTTTGTCTCTGTGTTTAACAATAGTTTCAACAGGCAAAAAAATAAAAAAAAAATTTCTCCCCCTCTAAGGGGAAAGAAAACATTTCATTGCCTAACACTCCTCATGCTAAAGAAATACATTTTGGAATTCATTTCAAGGAGACAAAAGATGCCACATTGCTGATTTTCACACAATTATATTAGTCTGGGGAAGACAATAGATGGTTAAAGCAACAATCCCAGCAAAAATATATGTTCATTTTTTTACAAAATTGGAACCAGGATGTTCTCTAGAGGTGAACAGTGCTATTTTTAGATACAGAGACCCAACAGTTCCTGATATAATTACGGGTTCAATAGGAAGCCACGGCCGATGATGTTGCAGTTTCCCATTGGCCCACGGATCCCTCAAGATTTGGTGGCCATATTGTTTCCGTAGGAGGGAACTTTAAACCCTGTAGCTTCACCAGGAAGTACTGCCTGTAGGGATAGTGGGATTGCTGCTTTCACTTCTTTACAAAAAGGTAGATTTTTGCCCACCTACATGGAATTGCACCTTTTACAAGTTTCATTACTTGTTGTTAATGTAGTTGGGCCAATAGATGAAAGGTTGAGGTTAGCACTACGGCACTGTAGTTACTATATACAGTAGATAAAATATTACACTATTTGTCATAGTGACAGTGTTTAGCTCTTGGTTCCATATGAAGTAAACTCACATTTCTGATGTAACAAGAGTCAGATCCAAGTCTGTGAGGCCTGCAGTGTAAAATGTTCTTTAAAAAAAATATGATGCGGTTTAGTTAAAAACTAATTACATTAGCTATTTTCACATTTGCAGATTAGCATTGTATACTTATGAGGCAAACTGATCTCATGTGGAAATTCCATGGAGCGGGTGTTAACATGTATTGAAGAGCATTAAATATGACATGTTTAGATCATGATTTATCTTGCTTTTTAAGGGATTAGAAATACATTATGAAGCTAAAGTATGCAATTGTATGGTGTGAGCATTACTCTCTCAAGATACAGTATACAGTACTCTATTCTTTCTCCAATCTGTTCTTCCTACATGACAGTTTGCAGCCACCACCCTCTACTCTTCCATATCTGGCACTTACTCTCTTGGACGGGTTCTCAAATATTCCATAATATGTTTTCATATTGCTGACAATATATACAGCGCTGTACAGTACATAGAATGTTTACAGGCACATGAAATCCCTACTCTGAAGAGCAAAAAAAAATTAGGACGATAAAGTGATTTGCCTAAAGAGAGCAGACACTGGAAGTTGAACTATGTTCATTTTCTTCAAAGGCCTTGTTGCACTTAACTACTCCTTGAAATCCTGATCTGCCATTAGGGGGTATGTAAAGCAGAAATGTCCCCTAACTATCCCCCACCCTCCCCTTTTATTTTATAGGATTGAAACCAGGGGATCCTCCAGAGCTGAACTGCACGACTTTCAGCTCCTTGGACCCTACGGTTCCAGAGCTAGTTACAGGGGGTGGGGGGGATTGGGGGAGGAGACGAGTAGGGGGGATTATTTCTTTTTAGGATACTCCTTTAATATTTTAAATAGGTTTTGGAAAACCTTTAACTTTTATCAATGGTCTAAACATTTGACATATACTGTATGGCAAAATAAGCCAGCCTTAACAAGAAACAGTTATGTCCAATGGGCCTGTCCTTGACCTTGATTGTTGGGTGAATAACAAGGTAACATCCACTGCTACTCTTCACGTTTTATTATGTTAAAATGTAAGGTTTTGCTAAGGGATCAGTCCCATTTCGGACCAAAATACTATGGTTAATAAATGTAACGTGGTTAATGAAATAATATGTATATGATTGGTACCTTAATAAACAAAGATCAGGTAAATAAAAGTATTTAAAATTATATTTAATACTTTGAATGATTCTATTTCCTTCACCAAAGCTCTTTCATGATGATAATGTTTGTAGTACTTTGTATCTAAAGTAGAGATAGGCACATTTGAGGGGGTAACATCTGTGCCCTACCTAACCGTTTTTCAGCAGCTAAGTCCATGCCTCGGTTCCACATCTAGCTGATACTGGAGAGAAATGACATGAAAACACTTGTTCTTGTGGTATTTCCTTGCTTAGGGTGCCCATTGGGCACTGGGGAGGAAAGGGTGGGGATAAATCTAGCTAGGGGGGAAGGAGGAAGGGGCCGGCTGAGCTAATCTTGTTTTATATATATATATATATATATATATATATATATATATATATATATATATATATATAATCCAATCCACAGCCGGCACACCATTTGCAAGTAAATAAGTTTTGGTGCTTATCCAATAAAGCAATAACAGACCATACGATACCGGTTGCAACACAACATCAGGGGACAGCACGCCGGTAAGTAAATCATAAATATATATATATATATATATATATATATATATATATATATATATATATATATATATATATATATATTTATTTTCAAATCAATACAACAAATATTTAAAATTAGTGAATTACATTAATAATGTGTTAGATATTTATATATGTGTTATATATTTATTATATATATTTAAGTGTTAGATACAAATATTTAACTCTTAGTCTGTGTATATATATATATATATATATATATATATATATATATATATAACATACACATAAATGAATACCGCATCAAACAACCAAAAAAAATAAATGCACTGTCTGAACAAACAGAAAATAACTGAAAATAACAGAAATGATAACTGCTAGGCGGTGCTAGAGGAATGAAATTAATATGTGTAAACAGAAAAGAAACCTCTCAAAAAGCACTCAGACTAATAATGCAAATAATAATACATTTATTAAATCAAAATATGAAGGAAAACAAAAAAACAGCTGACTGAAACCCTGACTAACTGGACTCAAAAAATTATCATAGGACAGAAAAAATAATAAATAACCCAAAAAGACTAATTTACATAAGAAAAAAATAATATAATGAACAAAACCTCAATAAATGAAACCACTATGGGGACCAAGTACCCATAGTGATCCACAACCGGCCGGTCATATAGAGGAGATAGTGAACAATAAACCTTTTAGAGACCGAGAACTACAAAGAAAAATATAATTGTGGTTTAAGGCCACCAGGAAAGGTATAAACATAACATGGATAAATATACCAAGAATACTATGCTGGTGTGTGGGGCACTGTGATGAAATGACCTAATGACATGGAACTATAAATATAGCACATAACAAAATACAGTAAGGTACTTCAGTGACCCAAACACAAAACCACAATAGGAACATATACAGGAGAGAGACTCATATACTACAAACCAGTATGATTACTGTGTAACGGGTCTTCCCCCACCCAATCGCAAATAGGGTCTCCTAGGGGAAATGCTACTCTGGTTACAAGGCATAATAGTGTGGCGCACCTGCTGGCTTACAGGACTCCTGAGTCTCCCGCTTGATGGTATTATGGGGAAGGTCAGGACAGGCTTCTGGGGACATACCCAGTACGTACTCACGGTGACAGTGCCTCCATCTATTGCAGGGCCCAGGAAATGGGGTGGAATCCCTGGAATAGAACGTCCCACTCAGGGATGAGAGATTCCAGTCTCACAACCGCTTCTTTATAATCAGGAACACTTTATTTCCTCTGCAGCACACTGTACAGCATACACAGTTACAGCAGTACTTCTCAGGAGTTCTCATATTGTATTTTAGGCCAAAGCACCACGTTCCCGCCTTTATCTGCTGGTTTGATTTCCACTGTCGATATTTTGCTTAGGTCGGTAATTGCCCTCCACTGCGAACCAGATAAATTATTGAAGCCAGTACGCTTCGGTAATTTAAGTATGTCCTCGGTTACTAGATTCGCAAAAATTTCAATAGAAGAATTAGTTTGTATTGGAGGGCAAAATGTTGATTTCGGTCTAAAATGTGATACCAGACTTAGCTCATTAGCATCCCCAGTGGAAACCAGTGTTGGTGAACCAAGATCGTGGAGTAATTCTAGCTCCTGTGTATTCCAAACCTGATCACTCTCCCTTCCAGTCTCGTCACTGCAAGACATTTTGTTAAAATGTTTGGTGAGGAGCAACTTACGACAAAATAAATTCAGGTCTTTGATCCAAACAAATTTGTTAACATAAAGCGTTGGTGAAAAGGAAAGGCCCTTCTGAAGAACAGATGTCTGCTCATCAGACAGGACCACATCTGAAAGATTAATTATTGTTAGTTCATTACTTACCACTTGGCATGTTTGCCCTTCCTCCCCCTGTAGCCGTACCGCTCTCTGTCTCTCGTAGTTGACGACTTCCCGCGCCTCGTCCTCCTGGCGGGTGATTTTGTCCATCGGTCTGTCCTAAAATAGATGATGAACTCGCATCTCCTTCTGCTGAGTGCCTGGAGTCATAATCTGAAGAGTCCATGTCGGTAGATATAGCACCAGATACAGTGGCTGTATTGCTTGGTTGTTGAGATCGTGATTTCTTGGCAGATCTTTTGCCACGTTGCCACTTGTAAACCTTATCTGTTTGGTAGTCGGTAGAGTCACGGGTAAATTTAAGTTTCTTTATTTCAATAATTTCATTCTCATATTTCACGATGTCTTCCTCTATTGGAGTAACATGCTCCAAGTCATTGGGATCAAGATTTTTATATAATGTCTCTATTTCTAGAGAAACTTCCTTAAAAATATTAGTGTCGTGTTCAATAAGAATACTCATTAGTTCAAACGAGCAGTTATTTAATGCACCCTCCCATCTAACATTGTGTTTTGGGTCACTGAATTGGAATGCAGGAAAAGTTTGTATTCTAAGGCCCCTGGGTTTTAACTTATGATCAAGATATCTCTCAAGGGCAGTCTTATTCCACCATGTTCTTGCACGCTTACGCATCAATGTATTCAAAAGTTTGATGTTATCTTTTCCTATGGCTGACACTGGTTGGGGTGCCTGAATATGGCTGACATCAGCCATAAAAACAATTTCATCAGCATTCTTTAAGTATTTTATATGTAGCCCTTGTATTGTGTTTGTGGTTATTACCAGTGGTTGACAAATCACCAAAAAATCTACTCGCCACACAAAAAAATCTACTCGCCACCTAGTACCAAACGTGTGCTGCTTGGGCCAATATTTACTCGCCCGGGGGTTAAATCCACTCGCCCGGGGCGAGCAAATGTATAGGTTTGTCGAACACTGGTTATTACCATCCAGGATCTTTTTCTACATTTGGATCCATGTCATCCTTGCCTACAGGAGTTGAGTATACTTTTTTCATATACTATTGTTATCATGCAGTAATCATACTGGTTTGTAGTATATGAGTCTCTCTCCTGTATATGTTCCTATTGTGGTTTTGTGTTTGGGTGACTGATGTACCTTAATGTTTTGTGTTATGTGCTATATTTATAGTTCCATGTCATTAGGTCATTTCATCACAGTGCCCCACACACCAGCATAGTATTCTTGATATATTTATCCATGTTATGTTTATACCTTTCCTGGTGGCCTTAAACCACAATTATATTTTTCTTTATAGTTCTCGGTCTCTAAAAGGTTTATTGTTCACTATCTCCTCTATATGACCGTCCGGTTGTGGATCACTATGGGTACTTGGTCCCCATAGTGGTTTCATTTATTGAGTTTTGTTCATTATATTATTTTTTTCTTATGTAAATTAGTCTTTTTGGGTTATTTATTATTTTTTCTGTCCTATGATAATTTTTTGAGTCCAGTTAGTCAGGGTTTCAGTCAGCTGTTTTTTTGTTTTCCTTCATATTTTCATTTAATAAATTTATTATTATTATTCTTTGCATTATTAGTCTGAGTGCTTTTTGAGAGGTTTCTTTTTCTTTTTCTGTGCTTACGTATATATACTGAGTGCTCATTTGCATGTCATTTCCCAGAATCCCTTGCTGCAGTGGAAGCGCTGTATGCTGGGTGACAATGGGGAAAGACAGGGTTGCAGACCTGTCTAAGACATGCAAATGAACATACAGTAATATTTACAGTTGATATATATATATATATATATACACATATATATACACATATATATACATATATATATAGTGATAGTCACTATCTCTATCTGCTGGAGTAGTGCAGGTAGTGTAGGTTCCAGCGTGCAGGAGGTTAAATTCCTCTGTAGGAGTTTTCTGCACCTGCAACTAATTAAGCAGGCTGGACTCCTGTATCAATGGGGAGTTAAAAAGCAGGAAGTGGCCTACACACATTGAGATTGTTTCCCCAGAGACGGGGAGAGACTTTTTTCCCAGCCAGGAGGAAGCCGGTTGGCACAGTTCCCGAGGCCTGCTGGTCGCAGGGCCTGCTGGGACTGCCTGGGTTGAACATCCAGGAGGAACAAGCCGCAGAAGTCTGAAGGACGTGAGACTGCTGTGGAAGCAGGGCTGTCCTGTCCAGGTGATTGGATCCAGAGAGGGATTTTCTGGACTTTCTTGGGGCCAAGTCCCCAACAGAAACAGATAAGGACTTTTGATATTGTCATATGGTATATTTGTAAACTGGCTGTGGGTTTTGGGCTGGGAACCAGCCAATAGTTGTCCAGCCAATTAGAGAGGGAGCTGATGTGTAGACAGTCTCCTAAGAGGAGTAGGTCTTTATTTTATTTTTTGTTTTTATTAAAGTGATGGTGGGCCTATTGTTGTTTTTGTCTGTAAATAAAACCCTGTATAACGAAATATAGAGTTTCCTGCCTTGAATATGGGACAAAAGACCCCGCAATGTGACAGAGGCATCACAATATATATATACAGGCATACCCCGTTTAATGTACACCCGCTTTACGTACACTCGCAAGTACGTACATTTATTTTTAGTTGCACCATACCCCTGTGTACGTACACATGCTTCACGAGTACGGACACCAGGGGGCGGCGTGCGTGCGCACCTCTCATCAATACTGCAACCTCCTTCATTGTGGTCCCTAACTGAGCGGGAGTGCAGGTAAGGGGGAACGGGGAACGGGGAGATCGGGCTCGCCATCAATCAGCAGCTATAGCAGTGATTCCGCCCGCACTGCAGCTCCTGGCTCTTCTCCCTCCGCTCTCCTCCTCCTCCCCCCTCCTCCCTCCTCCCTCCTGCCTCCTCCCCCTCCCTCCTCCTCAGAGCTCGCTCTAGCCTGCTGCTGCTGCTGTAGAACGGAACTTTGCATGTGAGTTACGGGCTACGGGGGAGGAGGAGGTGCTCTTCTACTCCATTCTGTGTGTGTGTGTGTGTGTGTGTGTGTGTCTGAGTGTGTGTGTGTCTGAGTGTGTGTGTCTGAGTGTGTGTCTGTGTGTGTGCGTGACTGAGTGTGTGTGCGTGACTGAGTGTGTGTGCGTGACTGAGTGTGTGTGTGACTGAGTGTGTGCGTGACTGAGTGTGTGTGCGTGCGTGACTGAGTGAGAGGCAATGAGAGATTGTGTGACTGAGGGAGTGCATGAGAGATTGTGTGACTGAGGGAGTGCATGAGAGATTGTGTGACTGAGGGAGTGCGTGCGTGTAAGCCAAGCTGATCAAAGACCTGAGTAAGGCCGTGCGTATAGTGCCGGCGATGCCGCTCAAAAACAAACACATTGCCGCCGCGTGCGCTTATAGTAAGCGCGACAGCGGCAATGCGACGGAGCGGACTTAGTAAGCCGGGCATATTTGATTTTCCAAGGGCTGTCACCTCATGTACAGCCCCTGAACAAATCAAATGCCCGGTAGCCCGCAATGCCGCCGCAAAGCGAAATATAACTTTCGCTAGCGGGGATGGGTGATGTCGCTGGTCACGGGCACTATACGCGCGGCCTAAGGCAGCACAGCATTGTAAAACACTGTACTGTACAGTATTGTACTGTATCGTTTTCACCAAAGTCACAAATCAAAGTCCTAAAAATATATCAGTCAGTCAAATAAATGCACCTCACCTTCATGCCCTTTCAGTAGAAAAACTGTACAGTAGAAGATATGCCCTCTCCTTCATCCTTCCTACATATTTTTAAAATAATTTTCCATTCATCCATGTTGTATCTGTCAGCACTTATAAGAAAAATCAGCTGACATTAAAGATTTTATTTCAATAAAGCCTACTATAGTTATTTTGGTTTCAAATGCATTATTTACATCAGTTATGCACGTATATGATGTTTGCAGTACAGTACATGCATTGTAAAGTGGAAAAAAGGTAGTGCTTCACTGTAAGTACATTTTCGCTTTACATACATGCTCCGGTCCCATTGCGTATGTTAAAGCGGGGTATGCCTGTATACATTATTACAGTACATTATTTGTACAGATATATATTTATTTCCTCCCTCTGGTGGCGGTTGTGGTATATAGGAAAGTGTGGTGTTCCTGTTCCCCTACTCTTACCTATTCCTGCTTCCTTCGGTGTTCAGGCAATGGGAGGAGCACCAAGAACTCGACCAAAAGAGAGACAGGAGTAAGACACCAAGAGATCAGATAATCTTTTAAGGGAATGGGGTATACTTTATGCAGTTGGAAAATGTAAATAAAATAGGGTTCTTCAGTCTTTCCTGATAAGTTTTATGGTGTGACGCATGCACCATTTTAGTAGCCCGGCTTTCAACAATCTCTAATTTATTTATGTCCTTTGACGATATGGTCTCCGGAACTTATCACACTACTCTAGGTGAAATCTTATCAATGATCTATCAAGTGATATCATGTCATTATCATACTCCTCCACCTCAAACATTTTCTGCTGTGTAACATTGTGTGCTGGTGTTTCTGAGGCTGATGAGATTATCTTGCCTCACAGCCAGTGCCATTACCAGGGCCAGGCACTTTTGAGGATGCTAATGACAAATTATGTGACATTGGCTGCTGTTGCTTAACAGTGTATGCTCTTTTTGAAGCAAACAATGATCGTTATCATCATCTACCTTCTCCATCTTAGCCATGCCGCCTATCTCAGTCTGGAAATAGAACTAGAGTGCATTTAGCATCCATCCTCTCAGTCCCAGTCCCAGCAGTTGCACATTGTGCTGAGGAATAGGATGGATCCGTCCCTGACTCAGTATATATGGCAAATTTCTTAACCCTTTGAGGATGGGCAAAAGAATTTGCAAGAAATTTAATTTTAAAGACAAAAAAATGCAACTCTACAAGAGTTACAACTCTTTACAATTCTACTTTCAGGATTGTATATTTATGACTTTATTTATTTAGCGCCAAAAATGAGAAGGTTAACACCATTTACAGGGGAAGAGATGGCAGGGAGGCATGGTGTGATCAGGAGTGTATGTCTGGATTCAGGCTTAGGGGAGATCAGCAGCAAGAAGGAGTAGATAGCGGGTGTGAATAGAGTATTTGTGTGGGTGGTTTTTTATTGAGGGGTAAAGAAGTTGTTGGGAGAGAGGTGTATAAATAATGGTACAGTGGGGAGTGGGGAAGTTGGGGAGAACAGAGACATTCACAAAGGAGTGAGGAAGCAGTAAACAGTAAAAGCAATAGGGAGGGCATAGTGACATACAGGAGGACAGACTTCTCAGTTATTTGAGGATAGGAAGAGTACAAATAATCACAGCGTTTAGAAAGTAAAGTTCTCACATTTGCAAAGTTGTTGTGCAGAGTCCAGATCTTCCTCAAATCTTCACCTCCAATTTCAACTCCAAAATAAACACTACATACACTTTAAATGTGAGACTTAAGATGTTACACAGCCAAATAGCTCACAGCCAAATACTGTAAAACACAGTCACTTGACTAACAATTTCGGGAGGGGTCTGCCTATTCAGCTCATACCAGATAGTTAATTAGATTTAAATTCTCTTTAAAATTGATAATTCCACAAACATTTAATACAATTTTAGCCTAAATAAGGGGATTCACCAAGCTATGATAAAGAGTACCAGAGCTCGATCCGGCTTCCACTGCCATTCAACTCAATGGCAGTTAACACTGATTAAGATCTCATTGACCTTATTGGTGTTTAGCGACTCACAGTGCAAAGCTGTCTTTACTCTTTATAAACCTTTAAGATCACAGAGAAATATAACTTTATTTAAGGAACCATAACATAATTGAAAATGCTCCCATTGTGAATAATAATGTTTCCCAATACACTCCCTTCCATGAAGGTGCAGCAGAGCGTTGTTTGTTTAGGCTCATTAAGAGGCAAGTGTAAATAACTCAATCTGAATAATGATGGTACTTATATTACACGACAGTCAGGGAAATACAGATTAATATATTTATTTGTGTCTCTTTCTCTCATTTTCTTCTTTTTTTTTCATTCTCCATTCATCTTTCATTCTCTCTTGCTCACTATTTCTCCTGCTTTAATTCTCTCTCACTTTCTCTAATCGTCTCACTTCTTTTGATTCTTCCATTCTCTCTTCAAACAATTTTTGTTTTGTGGTACCACCCAGGGCCGCTGACAGCCATCCCGGGGCCCAGGACTAGAGTTTTCACCAGGGTATCCGCCCACCCCCATGTTGGTGGTCTTGCGAGGCCCCCCTCTTTCTCTTCCACACCTTGACTCTCTGTACCACCTATATTTCCCACCACCTTCTCACACTCCCTCTCCCCTCATGCATTTCTCTCTCCCGTCTTACACTCTTCCGTTGACTCCCTCCCCTCTCACTTTCTCCCTTCTGTCTCTCACTCCACCCCACTCACTCCCCACTCCAGGTGAGGAAGGCACAATGTGGCCTGGAGGCCCAGTGGGGGAGGTAGGTCCACCATAGCAGCAGCTGGGGAGAGATGGGGCCCAACAACATTCAGCGGCCCGGCAGCCGTACAACTTCTGGTCGGGCCCAACTTCCAGAGCCAGCTGGACCCCCACATCCGCCTGTCAGTGGCCCTGCTCAAACCTATCTTCTAAGTTCATAAGAATATTTCCTATTCTGTGTTAAAATAATTTTTCATGAGTACTTGGCTTGTACAGTAGTTCGTGGGAAGAAAAGGACCACCTTTATTCTGGTTCTCCGGATAAGTGCACAATTAAATCCAGTGGATATGTGAAAGAAAACAATATACCTTAGAGGGTACCCTCTTCCTTTTTGTGATTTCCACTTGGCTTGAAGTGCCTTAGCAAAGGCCCATATACGATATGCTTTCTTCCCTTTGCTGGAGAACAAATTCTCCCTACATGAGTGGGGAGCAGGTTCCCGACATACTTACTAAGGAATGTGCTGCCAGTTCCTCCCCACCAGGGAAAAAAAATTGGAGGTGTAAATTGGGTCAATAGGAAGCCGTAACATCATCCATTGTGGATTCTAACTGACCAGCATGATGAGGTGGATTTAAATTACCAGGACCTTACCGACTGCACCTTCTCTGCTAAGTATCTCAGGAACCAGGTGGTCTTCAGAGCTTAAATGAATGCTTCCCACTCATGCTTTAAAAAAGATGTATGCATTCAACTTGGAATGCACCCTGAAGTGAGATGAATAGTCAAATGAATTACGCCTGCAGGGTTTATTACCATAGGAGTCATTTCATGAAAATATGTCTATTTTGCTAACTGATTATACATGTAAAAAATCAGTATCACGTACTTGGTTTTAATGGTAATAGTTTGAATTTAAATGTCAGTTTTTCTCAATATTATTTGACAGTGTCCCTAATTACAACCAATACTGTTACTGCTGCTGCATGTTCTCTGTGAGCCCCGCTGAGAGTATTTTGTCCCAGACTCACCTGCATTTTTCTGGCCAAAGTGCATCTGAAGAGCCTTTTTCATAACATTAGTCAATTTCTGCTTAATGACCCACTCAAAAGATGTACAATTATAGTAAATGTCTGGAACAGGAATGTGCATGAATGGGAACACAAAGATTTCTCCAAGGCAACATAACAATGCTGCAGTGGCAACACAATGGTATTTCTATGGAGACACTCCCTTCTCAACTCCTCCTACTCCCCTCTCCAGTTCTTTTATGAACCTGTGCTCCATACATGATTAATCTCTCTCTATCTCAGTCACTCAAACTCTGAGTACTCTCAAAGTAACTTGTTCAGCCTTCTCCGTGCCTCCCTTATTCATGGCTGTGCGAATGATCGCTGTGTTCCTCACTCAGGCCCAAAGTTGCTAAGCAGTGCCAATCCTTAGCACACCTTAAGTACTATTGACTTGAGTAGTCTTTAGTAACAAATATCCACTTTGTTCCCAAAACCTAGGCCCCTCTATTCAATATATAAAATCCCTGAGCCTTTAGGCAAGGGGCACATGGCAAAAAAGGTGCTCACTTCTGGCTATCAAAGGGCTAATGGGAACCGTCCTGAGTGTAGGCAAGTCAGTTGTGGCAGCTTAGTAATGTGGGGGCTTAGGATTTAAAAGGGGGCTTTGGGGGCAGGAGTTTACCCCTTTTTCGGCTGGCTTCTTGTAGCAACAAGTCCAGAAATGTTGGCACGGCGTGAAACGCATTAGAGCGGCTGCAGACCAAGGTGCTGCAAAGGGATTGGCTGTGCAGGTCCCTATGCTGTGAGGAAGCTCGAGGAGAGGAGGCATGGGAGTTTGGGCGGGAGTGCCTGCAGGTGGGCAGTCATGTGATAGTGGCTCTTAGGCCCCGAAGGCGCTCTCAGCCATAGAAGCTGCATAGCCCAGTGGGAGGGGTAACCCAAGCTTAAAAGAAGGAGAAGTTAGGAAAGGCATCTCCCGTAGGGTAGTGAAAGGGTTCCATCGGCATTGAGGGGCCATCTCCTGGCAAAGGGGCTGACAGATTGCACCATGCTGGAGAGGGGCCACAGGTATAGGGTGCGGTGCCAGGCCTTAGATTTATCCCAGGGGGGAAGAGGACATGGCTGTCTGCAGCTGGTGTCAAGATTCCCTCCCGCAATATTCCTCATAGACCTGTAGGAGCGCACAGGGCTGGGTAGAACTAATACAGTACCTCCCAGGAGGCCAATGGAAATCTTAGCTTAGGGTATATAAAACAAAAAACAACACATAATATATATATATATATATATATATATATATATATATATATATATATATATATATATATATATATGCATATAAGTGTCAAAAGGAGTGCTAGTGGGCGTGGCTAAAGGTATACAAAATGCACTCCTTTTGACACTTATATGCATATATATATTATGTGGTAATGGTTGGGGTTCTCAGAGCTTGTTGGGAATCTGTGTATTTTGTTAACTGTTTGCAGCTGGTCTCAGTTGCTTATGGGAGGGTAGTGGCCCCTCCCCCGCCAAAGGTTTAAGCTTGCCCCACCCCACTTTCCAAGTTACATAGTTACATAGTAGATGAGGTTGAAAAAAGACGTAGGTCCATCAAGTTTAACCTATGCTAAATTTAGGCAACAGATACTTTATCCTATATCTATACTTACTTATTGATCCAGAGGAAGGCAAACAGAAACCCCATTAAGGGGAAAAATTAATTCCTTCCTGACTCCAAGAATTGGCAATCGGATTAATCCCTGGATCAACATCCTTCCCATGTACTTATTTGGTATATCCCTGTATACCTTTCCCATCTAAAAAGATGTCCAACCTTTTTTTGAACAAATCTATTGTATCTGCCATCACAGTCTCCATGGGTAATGAATTCCACATTTTAACTTCCCTTACTGTAAAGAACCCTTTCCTTTGTTGCTGGTGAAATTTCCTTTCCTCCAACCTTAAGGGATGTCCCCGAGTCCTTTGTACTGCCCTTGGGATGAATAGTTCTTTTGAAAGCTCCTTGTATTGTCCCTGAATATATTTGTATATAGTTATCATATCCCCTCTTAGACGCCTCTTTTCTAATGTAAATAAATCTAATTTAGCTAGCCTCTCCTCATAAGTTGGCAGGTCAGTTTCATTTTGCCAGGTTACGACAGATCCAATGTGATCATTCTTCCTGTAATTATACAGGTAAATAAGAATTTTAACCCAGATGAGTGTTAGGCCCTGCTACGTTCATGCCGTGTAAGTAGCAGCAGGCTTAAGATGCTTTGGCCAAAGGGTTAAACTAAATGACCCTTTTTACAAGCGATATATAGGTATTGCACTGTGTATTTTTGTCACATTGGAAGTAGCTTTGGGCATTTTTGTTTGTGTTTTTTTGTTGTATACATTTAGCCACGCCCACTAGCACTCCTTTTGACACTTACATGCATATATATATTATGTTGTAATGGTTGGGGTTTCTCAGAGCTTGTTGGAAATCTGTGTACTTAGGGTATATCAATCCCACCAGCCTGCTAGTTTTTGCTTGTCAATTTTTTTATTCCAAAACAGCAGTCTGGCCATTCTCTTGTCCCCGGCTCTTTTGTCTTTCCCAGGCTACCAATATTTTGCATTTAGGTCTGCAGACTGGTACCTTTTTGTCTGCCTTGCATTTCCCTTGTACTTCTTGTGCCCTGCTCTTTTATCTTTCCCTGGCTACCATTGCTTTTGCATGTAGTTCTGCTGACTTTGTAGACACCATTTTGTTTTGCCTTTTGTGTTACTACCTTGGTGTAAGAATGAAACACTATCAATTTAACTTACTCCAGTCTCTTATTGTTTTTGGGGTTCAATGTTACCTCTGAGAGTTCCACATCCCTGATAGATTACTTGGGTTTGTCAATCAGTCACTTCTAGGTACATGGATCCCGCCGAAATATTGCTGGCTAATCTAGCCAAAATCTTGCAAGTCGTTATCTCCCAAAGTAAGATTAACTACACTCCTCAAGACACTAGTCTGGAATATGAGGATCAGAATATCCTAGATTCCAAGTACCAAAGGGGGAAATTATTTTATTTGGTGGATTGGGTGGGTTAAGGTCATGAGAACAACACGCCACTCAGGATCATGTCCACAAGTTGATCTGCAGTTTTCATGTCAGATACCCCAAAATGCTTTAAACCTTCAGTGGTTTATTTTCCACAACAAAACAGAGGCACACTGTCCCTTTAAGGCAAACCAAATCATAAAATAAAAACCTATTCCCCTTGGGAGACTAACTCACAGCACAACCCTAGCTTCCCACCTGGGCAGCTAGCCTACTTCCAGATTTAAACAATCACACAATGTCTGGAATAAGATATGAAGTCCTTACCTTTAGATGGGGAACTCTGTCCCAAGTGATTCCAGGCAATCCCTCTGGACACATCAAAGCTCTGCTTCCTCATCAGGTCTGGAATGCTGGCTCCTTGGAGAATGGCCACTTCCTGCAGTTTGTTCACAACCGTGGCGATTCTGTTCCCTGGGTGTGATTCCCAGATGCTCCCCAGACTCTGGTCCCTACAGGGCTGGCGACAGGACCAACCACTATCCTCCTAGTTGGGGAAAAGTCTCTCTCTCTGGCAGCTTACTGCCTGCCTTTTAAATCCCAGTTTATTCAGGAGTTCTGTTTCTTAATTAGCTGCACCTGCAACTAACCTCGCCAGGGGAGTTTAACTGCCTGCACGCTGGAAAGCTCACATACTGCACTACACTCCAGCATACAGAGACCGTCACTCTGTCACAGGGTGCACAGAAGAGTAGAGGTCAAGCCCAAGGACGGAAAGAACTTGTATCTCCCATGAGATCAGTGGCCATCTTATCTTAGGGTATATAAACCCCACCCAGCCTGCTAGTTGTTGCTTGTCAACTTTTTTGATCCGGAGTAATAGTCTGTCCAATCTCTTGCCCCCTGCTCTTTTGTATTTCCCTGCCTACCAATACTTGCATCTATGTAGCTCTGCAGATTTCTCAGTCACCTCTTATTTTTTGCCTTGTGTTTCCCCTTGCACTTCTTGACCCCTTGACTTTCCCTGGCTACCAATTGCTTTTACATGTAGCTCTGCAGGCAACTTTTTGTTTTTCATTTTGTGTCTAAGGTCGGTGTATATCTATCCCCACCTCAGCCCCACGGTCTGGTCCAGGTTTGTGGTGAGCACGTACGTTACAATCAGGAAGCAAGGGGTCTCCAGATCTGAAATGAATGCAGTTAAGCCGTAAACATAATGAGTGATAGCATAAGCCCACAAGGGTAACTCACTGTTCAGCTTCATCCTCCAGTGCGGTCCTACTGCGGTTCCTTCTTGAGAGGCTTTACCTTAGCTTAAGTTCAGAGGGATCATAGTCTAATGATTCAAGATTTGAGTTGGGGAGGGGCTCCAGGTTTGGATCGGTTGGCAAGCCTAAATTGTTCCTCCTCCCCTTCCCATCTGTTCAGTCAGTTTCAGGTTACGAGGTGGTGCCGCTGGGTCGGGAGGTGGCCATCATGTGGCAGCCGAGGTATCTGTGTGCTCAGGTTTGGCCTAGCATGACAAGCCCCTTACTGTTGTGTGGCTTAAAAGGTGGTTAATAAAAAAGCTGTTGTCTTTTTTCCCCTCAATTCAGGTCTCATACATTCTTTGGGTTTTTAGGTTTGGGGGTAGAAAATTGGTCCAGGTAAAGGAGAGTAGTCTAGTAAAGTTTCTAGAATCCCCCTTAGGAGGTCTGAAGTCCAGAAGCCCCTGAGATTTCAGGCATTTGGTACAAGACTTTGGACAAAAGGGGGCTAGCCCCTGGCTCGGGTTCGGTCTAGCCTGGCAAGTACGTTATTATTGTATATTATGGTTTAAATGGTGGTTAATAAAAAAAGCTGTGGCCTTTATTCCCCAATTCAAGTCTTGTGTCTTCTTTGGAGTGGTCGTGTAAATTTGCTAGAATACCCCTTAGGAGGAACGCCCCTTTTGGAAATATAGTTGAAGGTCCATTAAACAAAAATCATAAATAGACTGGAAAATATCTACAAATGTTCAAATTTACGCCAATCTACACAGAACATACAGTACACAGTGCTTTCATTAGAGCCATACTAAAGTGTGCATTATACCATTCAGAGCCGAGGAAAGAATTCTGCAGAGATTGCATTGTGATTAATGTTGGTTTAAAAAGCAATAGTAAATCATGTCACAGTGGTGATAATTATTAACATTTTACATAAATATTTCTCCACAGTAGAAAACCATTTCATTATTTCTCAGCTATGTCTTAGGGAAGTTGAAAGAATAAGTAATTTGTACAGAAACAAACTGTAAATTGGACAGCATAGGAATAGAAGGTGATTTGCCCATTATTTTAGCCATTGTGTTTGCACAGTCTCCCCTTCCAGCTTTAGCAGACCACTCCAGTATGAATGAATTAATAAAACATAATGAGAGCGGTGGTAAGACTGTGTTGTAACATTGTTTAAGCCCCTCAAGTGTCATGCACTGCAGGTATAGCCATCAATGGAGGAATCTATGTGACTCCACATGTTTCATACTGTATGTGTAGCAAGCCTTTCTGATAACATTTAGTGCCATGCTATTTTTACCACGTCATCTTTGCAGTAGGGGAACAAAGGCACTGCAGCCTCCCAAACTCTGACATAATCCACACAAAAAATGATCAATACCAAACTATTTGTAGAAGCCACTTGCCGAGTTAAAACAAAAGGTAGAGTTAAGATGTGAAAAATCAGGATCTGACCTCCTTGGGACATTAATTCTGGAGGATTTTTAATATAGAACACTCTAGGGTGCTAACACTTAATTAACATTCACCATTTTTTATCAGTACTATTGGTTATTTTCTGCACCTTTCTTTCGCTCTTTGCCTGTGCCAGGTTTATGTTGCTTGGCTCCTTGTCTCGCTTTCCTCTTATTATTATCTTGGCTACACAGTATGAGACACTGTTCTGGTGGCTCCCACAGTACCACTCCCTGGAAAATGTTGTCCTAGATATCTTCCTTTCTTGCAAGCTTCATAACAGAACTTATTAACCTTTCACTGGTTTGATATAAGGACCATAAAAGGAGAAATCGGTATAAAGTGCACTTAGAATTTTGGAATCTTTTGATAAGGTGTCACAGTTTGATAGAACCTTACTAGGTTTAGTTTAGCCTCCCAGGATCTGATATGAGTCCTTTTAGATTTAGTACAATATCCCCAAGATTTGGACTAAGGTCGACAAGGTCTGGTATTGAGTCCATGAGATCTGAAATCAGAATTCTTAGTTGAGGCATATATTTAAACATTATTTTATTCACAGATTGCAACAGGTTCCTGAACTTGCTCACTCCAGGTAAACAGTTCTATAGAAGTAAAACAGATAAGAGCAGCATTCCCATTAAATGGAATATTGGAAACGTAAATTAAAAGGCACATGGAAAACATTGATAGCACAAAAAGTCCTTGATATTTTGTACAAAACACTCAGAGGAAGGTTTATTTTTTTAGAAGTTATTATATTCCATTAGGCATAGAACAATAATTTCTACCGCAATTAAGATGCACGTGGACCACATGTGCAGGAAACAGCACTATATAAAATATTATATATGTAACCTCCCTCCTAAAGGGTTAGTAGCATGGTTAGTGTATGCTAGGCCCCCCCCCCTGTGTTGCTATGGGAATCCAGACTTCACACAAGGGTATTTAAGGGAAAAGGACTATTCTAGAAGGTAAGGTTCCAGGAGGACAAGAAGAGAGAAGTCTCAGGGAGAGGAGACACCCATGTTCTTTCAGTAATAGTATAGACCAGGCCCCCCTACTTTTTTATGTTATAGACTGGGACAGTAACCCTGTTAGTTAGGCTCCCTAGAGAAGACTGAGGGACTCCAGTATAAGTTGCTAAGTATGAAATGGCATACGACAGAGGGCATCAGTAACGAGGATTCCCGGAAGCTGGTGAATCGGCTCTAACTGCAGATCTGCATGGACATACCCCTCAGGCTGAAGTGGAAGTGGCAGTTACCATAAAGGCAAAAGGTATTAGGTTAGGTATACAGGACCCGCTAGGATCCCCAAAAGGGTCTAGTGTTACAGATATACTAATGTAGTGGTCATGTAAAATGCCTACAGTCATCTCTCCTGCTGGCAGCAAGGCCTGGTAAGTGTGGGCATGCCAGCAGTAATCATGGAGGTTTTCCCTCACACCCTGGTGGGGTGCCCTGTGTATGGATGGGACTGGTCACATGCTCTGACTCCATGGTTAGTGATGTCAGAGGTGTGTCAGCCTCAGAAGTTACATAAGGCACAGCACTGTGTCAAAGAGTTAGTTCTGTCAGCGTTCAAGGCAAGTACAGTTGCTGGAAAGTTCTTGCAAGGTTCAGGAAGGAGTTCAAGTTCTGCAGAGTGTTAGTTATGTTCTAGTAACTCCATGGGAGACTGTGTCCAGGGACCTGGCACAGGGCAGTGATTCCTGCGGGAATAGTGAATCCCTCATCTAGGTGACATACCTATCAAAGGGGAGCACGGGCGAGATGATCGGCTAAAGATACCCCATTGTGGAGGGCAGCTATGCCCACCGTGACAATAAAGATGGAGCTGATCAGAGAAACCCCTGTGTGTGAGAGTCCAATGATTACACAGGAGGTTGCACCACCGAGGAGTTCCTCGTCAGGATCATCCCCATGCGGATGCAGGGACCCTGGTGAGGTGGAGGCGCTGCACTGGAACTAGGTGAGACTCAGCACACTACCTCAGCTGCCTGTCTGGACGGGTTCTCCCCACACACCATCATGCGGGAGACTCAGGAGTCCTGTAGCCAACAGGTGCACCATCAGGCATATCTACACTGTAATGGGGTCCGGTTAGACCACAGGGGCCAATGTGAGATTGGGTGAGTCAGGCCGGGCCAGAAACACCGTTACATTTGGAGGCGCTGCTGAGATCAGATCTGTCATCAGGACAGGCTCTAGCTAGGCACACTGGGAAACAGGGAGAGAGTCTGCTGCCACTCTGTGCTGTGTAGGGACGGACCTAGGGGTGGTCAGGGGGCTGACGGGATATTGTCAGTTCGCAGGGACAACCTAGGGGCCTGAAGGGAGTGAGGGGTCTGGAGCCGGGCTATAGCTGACCGAGTCACCTTGAGGCAGTGCTAGTTGGTAGGATGCCAGAAGGGATAGCCTGTTAACATGGTCAGGAGTCCTGGAGAGGGTCTGCGCTAGGCTGACCAAGACAGGTAGACGCCCCAAGTACTGCATGGCAGAGCCAGAGTACCTAGCCCATTCCAGACACTCACCGTAGGGAGCACAGACTGGGAGGAAGGAGTCACAGCAGACACTGAGAGAGTGAGCCTAGCCTGAGGTAGTGCAACACTGGGTCACACCTAGATAAGGTACACATGTGGTGGTGCATCTGAAGCTAATCTTTATTGTACCGGTGTGGTGGCTGCCCCGCAGAGTGGATCCCCATGTACGATAACTGTTACGAGAGAGTGGAGGATCCGCGTGGGGCGGAGAACATGAAATGGCGGACAGAGGCTGATGGGGAGGGCACCCGTGGCGTGCAACCCACTGAAGAGCAGACTGTCGCCGAGTTATCATTGACCAATCTGCTCTGGAGCGGAGCGAAGGCCGTGGCTGCCCCGTTTTTATCCTGTTTGGGACAGCGAGGGGCCACCCTTGAAGAGTGTGAGGAAATTGTAATAATTGGGGGAGAACCCCGCGAGGAGAGCAAACAAATGGACTTTTTGGGCGTAAAAGTCAATCAAAATGGCGGTTCCCGCTTGCTAGGGAAACCGCATGGGCCAGTCGCAGAAAAGATGGCTGATGCAGGACTTGCAAGGAGCTGGCCGGGAATGGCGCGAACAGCAGAGCCCCGCCCTGATGGGGGGCATGGCGCGAAAGCTATGGCTGCGCCGGGATGGACAGTGACTAACTCAGCCCCTGTGCTGAGTCAACCGCTTAGTCTATGGGACCCTCCCCTGATTTCTACCAGGGGGAGTGACTTTCAATTATGGCCTGTGGGAATGCACCCAGTGGGCCCAGGGACTGATATCCAGACGGCGCCACTACAAAAAGTAGTTCCGGCCGTGGAAGAGCCGTGCAAAAAGGATGGTTATCTTGCACAGAAGGCGGCTGCCAGGAGAAGGCGGGAACTAGCCGCGGGAAAAGACCCCCACCCTTGTGGGGAAATTGGCACGAAAACGCTAACCGCGCCCACCAGGACTGAGAGAGGTGCGGCCTTAATTAAGGGGCATGATATTCCCCTGTGGGACCCGCCCATTATTGCAACCCCTGGGGGCGGGTTCCAGCTCTGTCAGAGAAGGGAGGAGCCGAAGCAGGGAGTGGCGGATCCAGCAACTTCCATCAGTCAGTTGCAAGGAACCACTGAGAAGGAGAGACCTGTACAGGAAGTGGCTCCTGTACAAAGAATGGCCTGCTCCTCCACTGTGGGCACGATGGTCTCTACACAGCCCTACTCAGTGCCCGGCGAGGTGCTAGTAGTGAGGGTGGCCAACACCGAGACGGTGGTCGGGCTCTGCCTACAATGCGGGCTGCCCGGAGGAACGGTCAATACGGCGGCACGTTGCCCTCATTGCGGGACTTTATACCTGTGGCCTATGCCCACATTTATTCCTATACAGCCTGCTGACCCCCCGGTGGACGTGACAAGGCGCTCCGTCGAGTCCCCGGGCGCGCTATGGATCAACCGCACGAGTCCCGAGACAAGGGACTGGAGCCGGTCAAGTCGGCTGGGTCAATGGCGATTGAGGCGGCTGAATCAACCCCCGCGTTCGGTGAAAAGAGACTGTCACCCCGCTCGGAGACCCCTAAGTCAGGAAAAGGGGATTACTCAGACGAGGACCTCCGTGAGCTGGCGGTGGTAAAAGCGGAGCTGAAAAGGCAGACCGGAAGGACGACACCCCGTGGGGTGAGTGGCAGGACGTCCCTCGCAGATCGGCGACCCGACCGACGGAGTCCCGCCATCCCAGGACCTGGCGGAGACGGGAGAGAGACGTCTACACCCCTGCGGACGGGTAAGCCAAGCAGCCCTATTACTTACCTGGTTACAGCGGACGGCGAAGCGCTGGAGGGGCCGCGCCAGGCCCAAAGCGCACGTGGAGGGACGGCATCACTTCCGGCAACGACGGCGGAGCAACCGGATGTCGTCATAGAGGAAGAGATCTCGCATGGGGGTCCCACGCAAGATGGTGACGTTTCCGGTTCCGGGGAGGACGTCACTTCCGGTGGCGACGGCGGAACCCATGAAGAAAAAGCAGCGACGCTTCGGCGATCGGGGGAAGGTCCCCGATCACTTACAAGGCCCAGAAATTGGAGAGACGATCTCAGGACTGAGGAGGGTGAGACATCATCCTTGGACCAGTCTACGGACAGCCAGGAGCGGGTCGTAACCCCGTGGGGTCCCGTTCTGTGCCCCTATGCCCAAACCCCCGCCACAGTTAATACCCCTACCCCCATCCCACGGTCACCGGGTTCACCGCCTAGCCTGGAGTACGTGGACAATTCACAAGGGGGAGAGGGAAGACGGACTGGGGAAAGGCAGCGCAGTGGCGCTACGGAGGGCGATTCAAGGGGAGGGGGAGAATTGAGAGTGGCAACTACAGCACCCCAACCCGTAGTAAAGGCCTCGGGGTCGTCTAGGTGGTCTGTACCGCAGTCTGAGCGGTCATCAGGGGTATTTTCCATGGACGATGATAGGGACTCAGGAGGGTCAAACAGATTCCGGGAGAACCGGTGGTGGGCCCCATTATTTGAAGGGTACTCGGCCTGGATGGACCGCACTCGGTTCCTCATCCGGCGAGAGGATGTAGTGGACTATTGGTGGGCTGTGGGAGAGTTTACCCCAGAACAGAGGGACAGAGAGCTGCAGGAGCGATGGCTGCAGATTGAGAATAGGGAAATAGAGCCTATGGGTCCCAGTATTTTGTCAGACCCCGTGGACCCTGACGAACCCCTATCATGGGTGCTGCCTGGAAGGGGAGGTAAGGCTGACCTGACTAGAATTAGTAGGGCCGAGAGAACCATAATGGCTCGTTATAAATCTTCCCACGGGTTGGAGTACCCGTATGTCCCTGAGCCTCTCATGGATGAGATAGAGGACAACCGGGATAGGTGGCTTAGGGAGGCCATAGAAATGCACCTAGTGGGGAGAGGGAGTTCCGTGATAGGAAAGAAGGCCGAGGAACGGATAGAACATTTAATCCGCATATAGGCCATTGGGAGAAATATCTATAAACACAGAGTAACATATAGACCAGAGAGGGGATTACCCAGGCATTTCTCAGTAACAGTTCTGGATATGGGGGGTAGAGAAGTAAAGAAACTGGACCCCTATCACTATTTTTAGGTGGTACTGTGCATCACGCGGGTCTGTGGCTGCTGGTCGGGGCGGGCTTGGCGGATGACTGTATTCATGTGTACTGCATTATGAGGAAATTTGTGTGATGTTAATTATGTTTTCCGTTACAGTGCTTCCTGGAAAGAGGTATACAAATTTAGGTCCCAGCGAGGACGATGGGATTCACCAGGGGGAGAATGTAGCGGTCATGTAAAATGCCTACAGTCATCTCTCCTGCTGGCAGCAAGGCCTGGTAAGTGTGGGCATGCCAGCAGTAATCATGGAGGTTTTCCCTCACACCCTGGTGGGGTGCCCTGTGTATGGATGGGACTGGTCACATGCTCTGACTCCATGGTTAGTGATGTCAGAGGTGTGTCAGCCTCAGAAGTTACATAAGGCACAGCACTGTGTCAAAGAGTTAGTTCTGTCAGCGTTCAAGGCGAGTACAGTTGCTGGAAAGTTCTTGCAAGGTTCAGGAAGGAGTTCAAGTTCTGCAGAGTGTTAGTTATGTTCTAGTAACTCCATGGGAGACTGTGTCCAGGGACCTGGCACAGGGCAGTGATTCCTGCGGGAATAGTGAATCCCTCATCTAGGTGACATACCCATCAAAGGGGAGCACGGGCGAGATGATCGGCTAAAGATACCCCATTGTGGAGGGCAGCTATGCCCACCGTGACAATAAAGATGGAGCTGATCAGAGAAACCCCTGTGTGTGAGAGTCCAATGATTACACAGGAGGTTGCACCACCGAGGAGTTCCTCGTCAGGATCATCCCCATGCGGACGCAGGGACCCTGGTGAGGTGGAGGCGCTGCACTGGAACTAGGTGAGACTCAGCACACTACCTCAGCTGCCTGTCTGGACGGGTTCTCCCCACACACCATCATGCGGGAGACTCAGGAGTCCTGTAGCCAACAGGTGCACCATCAGGCATATCTACACTGTAATGGGGTCCGGTTAGACCACAGGGGCCAATGTGAGATTGGGTGGGTCAGGCCGGGCCAGAAACACCGTTACACTATAATGAGGAGAGATGTCTCAAACCAAAGAGAAGTGGGTCTGGGTCCCACATCTACGAAGAACAACTAAGTAAATGTACCTCAGTTCAAGTGTTAAGTGTGAGCACTAACGAAATAACCTTATTCATGTACGTCTGATATAAAATACAGTGCAACATTGTCAAATGTGAATGAGCGGTCCTTGTGCTGGGGACACGAATAAATGATAGTTGTACAATAAAAGTTCCTGATGCCCATTATTCTACAACCTTGCTAACTCATCGCCCAGCCACCTGAATTCCAGCATCCTGAGTCAAGGTAATACATCCGGAGTAGCCATACAGCACACACCAATGTAATCTCCCTATAAGCCGGGCAGGTAGGGTTACATATAAAAAAAATGTGAGAGGCAAAACGTTAAAGCAAATATAGATTATGAACCTGCAATGTTGTTTTCTGAGTGTTACCACATCTTTCAAGACTATTCTTCACTTATTGAGAGATCTCGGTAAACAGATTTACAGTGAACCCTACTGACAGGGAGCATTGATCTTCAGATGTGATACATAGCAAAACACAAAGGGGGTCTATGTAACAACTCCAAAATATAAGTGCAAAGTGGTTGTTTTGTCACAACTCACATTGAAATGTATCGGTGACAGGCAGCGTCTATGTATTAAACGTCTTTCTGTCTGTTTCTTGTATGTCTGCACTGGACTGCGACAAGTTGTGTGATTTATACAGGAAGTTGAAGGATCTTAGGGCAAAGTTATAACTATATGATGGAGCAGGTCTACGTATTAAGAAATGTATGGCTTGCATTACTTTTCTTGAAGGATTATAGTGCACAATTCTAGCAGAGCAGTATGTATTGTCAGAGAAATGTTCCACTTTCTACAACAGTATAAATACTCTTAACCCCTTCAGTGCCCGGTAGATGTATAGCATACATCATGTAGGGTGGCACTCCGGAGGTTTGCTCAATCTCCAGGGGGCAGTAAACAAAAGGAGAGAATTCTCCCTTTCCGTTGACATCATGGGCAGGTGGAAGCGATCGAGTGTGCACTCAGAAGAATGAACACTTTATCGCTAGTGCCAGAGGAGAATAGGCAAAGGATGGAGGTCGCAGGATCCTCAGGCATTGAAGGGGTTATATATACTGTATGGCTCGAGTCACACAAATAAAATTTACATTTTTTAAATGTTTCAGCACATACCAACTTTTTCATACAGACCCTGTGTTTGCCAGAAGGAGCTCATCTTCCCCTGTTCATAAAATAGTTTTCTCTTTAATAGACTATAGTGCACAGATCCCTAGATCAACTCAGATACAGCAACGTTGTTTAATTTTCAAAGTGAGAGTAATGATGCTTAAAATCACAGGAAGCCTAGGCTGCACTAAGAATGACCCAGACGTTATATTTAATTTTAACTTCTGAATATTATTAGCAGTTCCCTACACCCCAAGGTTGTCTCTTTGGACTTCCTTCATTTCCATGTTTGGGTTAAGTATTTCCTGCAATTGTGTCTATGTAAATACTAAAAAGATTTGTCTGTACAAATCCCCCTTTCAGTGGTAGCACTGTTATGTTTCACTCAAACAGATGATTTGTAGGAACAAAGACACACTTCAACTGAACTCAGCACACAGTCTTAAAAAAAGCCAACACTACTCACATGGGATTTTTGTTAGCACTGCATGGGCCATTGTCATATCGGATTAACCTCCTGCAACAAGTAAAATAGCTTACAGTCTTATTGAGGACAAATATTTAGTACAGTTCGCTATACCTTTTCCCTCCACTAAAGTATAAAAGCCACTACAGCTCGTCAACAGCCCTGTAACCTCAGAGAATGCAAAATGGCACTGAAGCTATATTATTTTAACAGAAACATTCATTTCAGATCGTGATGCTTTTAGTGGACAATCATAGTTCTTCACAGATGAAGATTCATAGAGCCTCACAAGTCTCAATTTATTAAAAGCCTTGTGGATTTTCAAAAGTTCTGTAGGAGTATATTTACTGTCAATTAATCAACTCATGTTTGTCCATTAAAGGTATTATAACAAATCAAAATTCCTCCTAGACCAATAAATATTTAAGATTAAATAATTGCATCAATTATGTTTGAGTAGGGTGATATGAGTTGGAACACCTTAGTGGAGTAGACTACTTTACATGTGTAGCGCACTTTCCCCGACCCCCATGGAAATATATGGCGGCTACCGCGTGTGTGGTACGTTACCTGCGGCTCACAGGAGGGCCAAGCCTCCCCTGCTGGGAAGAAAAAGACACTTATTAGTGATGACATTTTTAATTGTTGTGGTGTACCAAGTATTCAAATGAAACAAATAACATTTATTAAAATATATACTAAAATTGACAGACAAATTGGAATGAAACTTCCATGTATGGAAGTATATACCTTGCAAATCTTGATTAAGCTTAATCAACCCTTATAATATCATATAAAATATTACATAACAAATATGTCCACATCTGGACTATGTCCTAATACGAAAAAAAGAGAAAAGAATATAATAATCCATTTATATGGCAAAAAATAGCTGTTACAGCAATATGTCCGGGATGGGAGTGCAGATTTGTACTGCACCTCTTTGTGTTGTACTTTATCCAGGGATATTGGGGTGTTATCACCCGGGAGATGTAATGATCCAGTATGGAGTTACTTTCTACTCCTAACTGTATTCAGTTTTTGGTGAGTTTGAGTGCTGCGTTTGAGGTTATTTTGGATCTTAATAGAGGTGCCAGTTGTTGCACAGATTGTTTACTCACGGACTGTTGAAACAGTGACAAGGTCCTCCGCTATTGGTTGCTGCCCGACTTTGAAGTCGAGTCAGCTTCCTATCTCTGCGGGTCCCTTGCGGTCACGGTGTCCGTCTGTGTTGGTTACCTTTTAAATATCAGTATGTCTGTACCTCCATTTTTCTGCAGCTCCCAGCTGGCTCGTTGAGCTCAGCGTCACCTCACTAGCCTCTGTCAATGCTTCTCAGAGACCCAGGTTACTCACCGGGCTCTCCCTCCGTCCGTCTCGCGTATCCCAACGGCACCACAAGCAAACGGAGCGCCTTCTCCTTGGCGCCCCGACTTGGCGGCAAAACACAAATCAGATGTCTGTGTGCAGATGATGAACTGCAGGTGCTTCAAGTTTCCAGGTGTGTCCCACCAAAGTGTTTCACCAATGGTTGGCTTCCTCAGGGGTTATTTGTTTCAATTTAAAGATATTGTTTAATTTGAATACTTGGTACACCACAACACTTCTAAATTTCATCACTAATATGCGCCAAAGTGTCTTTTTCTTTTTAGCACTTTTTGTGGAGATGTGAGATCCTCCACTTCACTTAGGCCTCGTTCAGGGTGCCAGCTGCAGGACTCGGAGGGAGGGCGTGAGGGAGGCAGTGCTGCAGTTTGCTGAGCGATCTGTGTTTATCCCCCAGCAGACTTTTCAGCGTCGGGGAGGGGGCGGGGTTACACACGGCAGGGTAAGTATCCAAGTTGCAGTCATGAAATCATTCTGAAGAATGATTTCATTGGCTGCCTTGGTCCCTGTGACGCTGCTGCAGCTCCAAAAAACTAAATTTTCGTTTATTGAAACTGTAGTCAGCTTCAACTCCTGGCCTCAGAGACAGGGCGGTTGCTACCCTGAAAACCAGTATTCAAATTGAATACTTTGTTTTTCACGGCAGCACGCACGGCAGCACGCCCTCCCTCCGAAGCCAGCACCCTGAACGAGGCCTTAGGCAGAAAATGAATTCACATTTTAGCGCCTTGATTTTTCTTTTGTACACTCCGCTGCTGGGAGCCTGGGGTGTGTTTGATCCGTCTGCTGACAGCACCCCTACCTGCACGGGATCCTACTATGTGAGATAACCCCGTGACAGGACACAATACAGTAAAACACACACTATAAGAATAACAGTTTATTGTGAGCATAATATAATTAGCAACACTACCACGTCCCCATCAACTAGGCCTTGCAGGGCCGTAACCCCACAGTGTCCTCCAACCAATGTCCACACCTGATGGCTATGTCCCCACAGTACTGAGGTGCTCCTGAGCACCCAACCTCCCCGTTGTCCACAGGAATTAGCCCACCCAAATTTGTGAGACAGCGCTGCCCCACTAGAACTGCAGGTGCACAGTTGGTGCACTTGGTGAGGTACCTACCGGGTGCTCCAGCACGTCCCAGCTCTGACTGGCATGGCTGCAAGCACGCCAAAAGTAACAATATCAGGGAGCAGGAGATTGCTGCAGCCCTATTGTCAGGAATCCACTCCTGGCTTTGGCTGGAGCCCATCCATCCGGAGCTTTGCAGGTTCCAGACAATCTATTCCCTGCTTCTGCAATCACCTGCCTCCTGCTGCCTCCTGTGCAGCTCTGGCCTGATTGGCCTCCTGTGCTATTTAGTGCCTGCTCCGCCCTCAGGAAGTTGCTGGACATAGACTTTGCAATCCAAGTTGCAAGTGACTGTGCTTGTCGCAGACTCCCTGTTTGGCCTGCTAGGCCTCCTTATGCCTGGTATCCTGCTTCCAGTCCCCTGCTTCACAAGGCCTTCTTGCTTAGCAGCCCCGGTGCTGCTTCCCTTGTTCCTGGCAGACTTCGCCGCCGCGCTGAAGCGGCTACGCTGGTGTCCCCAGTGTTTCCTGTGGCGTGTCTGCACCCCTGGTTCCTGTGGCCTTCCTGTTGGCAGTTCCTGTCGCCAGTGGTCTCCACCACTCTCGTCTGTACCCGGCTAGGGGGTGCCGTTTTGTGCTGAAGCACTGGATTCTGCAGTTCCTGTTCCCAGTGGTCTCCACCACTCTCGGCTATACCCGGCTAGGGGGTGCCGTTTTGTGCTGAAGCACTGGATTCTGCAGTTCCTGTTCCCAGTGGTCTCACCACTCTCGGCTGTACCTGGCTAGGGGGTGCCGTTCTGTGCTGAAGCACTGAATTCTGCAGTTCCTGTTCCCAGTGGTCTCCACCACTCTCGGCTATACCCGGCTAGGGGGTGCCGTTTTGTGCTGAAGCACTGAATTCTGCAGTTCCCAGTGGTCTCCATCATTCTCGGCTGTACCTGGCTAGGGGGTGCCGTTTTGTGCTGAAGCACTGAATTCTGCAGTTCCTGTTCCCAGTGGTCTCCACCACTCTCGGCTGTACCCGGCTAGGGGGTGCCGTTCTGTGCTGTAGCACTGGATTCTGCAGTTCCTGTTCCCAGTGGTCTCCACCACTCTCGGCTGTACCTGGTTAGGGGGTGCCGTTTTGTGCTGTAGCACTGGATTTCCAGTTCCTGTTCCTATCCCTGAAGTACGTTCACCCAAGATTTCCTGTTGATGACCTCGGCTTGTTTCCTCGACCACCGCTCCTGTGCCGCTTGTCTTGACCCCTGCCTGGATAACGTTAACCCTACTTTCTCCAATCCTGACCTGTCTATGTCTGATTACGGAATCCACACTCTGGACCTGACTCCGTGGCTTAAGGTCGGTGCTTATACATCCCCACCTCAGCCCTGCGGTCCGGTACCAGTTTGTGGCAAGCACGTACGTTACACCTATTGACTGGTTCATGCTGTGTGACTTAAAGCCCCAATGCACTATGGGGGTTGTAGTTCCCCTGCAGAGCATTTTGTGTAATGGCCACCGCTATTGATGAGCCTCTGCACATGCGCTGGGTGAATCAACATGGCCGTCGCAACTATTGGGCCATTGCACATGCGCCAGATTACAAACATGACCGCTGGCCTCTTCTGCGCATGTGCGTCCGCACTGAAGATGGCGGCACCCTGCAAATGGAGTCGCCGAGAGCCTCCAGCAACTCGGTCTGGTCGCTCGCCCCAACTGTCTGCAGCCCTCCCCGTACTCTCCCCATACTCCTCTGCTGGCCGCAGGTGAAGGTAAGGGGATGAAGGGGGATCCAAGGGGGACCGGGCCACACATGTACAGTATGCAGGGTTTTTTTAGGTTGGCATGAGATAGGTTAACCAGGGCTGTCTTTGGAGATGGTATAAAAAAAAAGACATTGGAAACTATTAAAATTAACTTCTGGTGAAAAGCAATCATACTCTACTAACACAAACCAAAATAAAGTAGAAACACATTTTCACATTTTCAGTGATATAGGTTCTTTCAAGTCAATAGTAAGTGTAAATCCATGTGACCTTTAGATCTTACATTTAAACTGACTGCAGGTAAAGACAAAAGAATCAACTGAACTCTAGTTCTCACAGATTTGCAGTTTACAGTACTTGTGTGGATACAATACATAATTCTGTCATCCAAACCTCTTGACTCTTGAACCTACCTGATTGTGGATCTTTACTACTTATTTCCTAACCCAGGCTTCCCTTATACCTTCTTCAAATGTTAAGTCAATCATTTACTGTATGTGTCCCTTCTTTCTACTGTGCGGCTATTCCATGCATCCTCATCTGCTTCAGTGAAGGAGATGTTACTAGTTTTACACAGTAGCCGTGATCCATATTGCTCTACCTGTGGCAATGATCTTTTATTGATGGAGAACACAGCTCTTGCTGTTAGTATTTAGTATATCAGCAGCACTGACAAGCTCAACAGGATGACACAAAAGGGAGCCGTCAAGATTGCATACTGTACATCAACCTCTTCTCAGTGTAAGCGGTTGCGGTGAGACAGCTGCCACTGTGTAATTGTTAGGTAGAAGTGGCTGTCAGGGAGAAGCAGGGGAGTTGCTACTGTAATTAAAGATAACAATTAACTAGGAATCTAGAAAATGTTTTTATTGTGCTTTCTTCTTTTCATTCGTGTTCCTCCCTGTCCCACCCTATCTTTCCCATAGGCAATTATCCCGGGAAGAGTGTTGGAAAAATTAAAAGATGAACATGTGAAAAGAAAACAATTGTTTAAAAAGAAAGTACATACTGTATTGATTTGATTGGTCTGTTTCATGCCCCATTGGTTAGTGGCATAGCAATCTTAACCACATCATGCACAACATTTCCTCTTGCCACCTACATACAGTAGGCTGACTTTACCATAACACAATTTCTTTATTACTTAAAAGGTACTCACTTCTTTTAGTGCAGTGTTACTGTTTCACTTAAACTAGTACCACTTTCCGTTATCAATCACAGCTTCAGTCACCCCATACAATAAACTGTGTGGATCTAATATAATGATAAAAGTGTGATGGCACAATAGGTATGGACAACCACCTTTTTTATTTACAAATCTACCCTTTTTTTTTAAAGAAATAACTTATATGTAAAAAACAGGGCCGCCAACAGGTGGAAGAGAGCCGGTACGGTGGCTGCGGGGGTCCCGGCTGTCGGTCCTCTCATTGCCACCGGGCCCGGCTCTCCCCAGCTGTGGGCCTCTGTCACTAACTGTCCCACGCCGAGCTTCTGATGTTGGCGCATGCCAGGCCTCTCTGATGTTAGCAGGGCTGCCCACACAAATCATGGGGCCAGGACAAATGAAAGGAGCAGCCCCTCCCCCCTCGCAACTTTTACTTAACTCTTTTCTTCTTATTGTCATACGGAAAAAAAACATTACAATGCAATCTGTTTATTTTAATATTTTCAACAAAAGACAAAGATACCCAATGCTACATCCTATGTGACAAAAGGGGGGATTCAGTATGGTGATTACATGAAGGTGAATAACAAAGGCGCAAACGGCTATAAGTGCATATAAAACAGTAAATGTGCTGAAATATATAATAATACACAAAGGAAAATAATCCAATAGTGACAAGTGTATAAAAATAAAAGTGAAAGTCTAATGTCCCAGCTCAAACCCTCTGGTGGGACTGTCTTCACGGGTTCCAAGGTGTATGGATATCTCTCAAACAATCCATGGGGAGCATAAAGGGGGGAAAAAGACAAACAATATAAGTGCAGATGTAAGTGTAACTGAGATAAGGCACTCTATATATCACTCTATATATTCTTGGCTCGTATGTGCAGCCTACTCACAGGATACAGATGAATTAAAGGCACTTGCAAGAAGGGCGGCTCCCCATTGGGTGAGATGGGTATGTACTGACAAGGGCTCCCATCGATGGCACAGGCGTTAGTGGAATAGGATGTTGGGAGAAATGGAAAGACTACATAGTGTAGATCAATATGATAAACTATGTCTTTATGTAAAAAATATAAAATGCGCACTTACAATATGCAGATAAAATACAGGCATATATCACTCAATAGTGAATAGATGGGTCACCGCACCGCTCACCACCTCCCTTCCGTCTGCTTCCTTCCACTGCACGTGGGATGTTTGTGGAGACCGTCTCTGCTCCGCCGCGTCCGTCGGAGCGTCTGACGTCACCTTCACTGTGGGGATGGTTGGTTACGGATCGCCTTCAGGTCCAAAAAGAGCCACTCTACGCGTTTCACCCAGTAGAACTGTTCCGGCTTCGTCGCGTGAATGTTAAGGGCCTGAACAGTAATGGTCCTAAAAGAATTTCGGAGTCTGAAAGCAGATATTGTTTTTCTACAAGAGACGCACTTTGACACTCAGGATCCCCCAAACACTTTTAGCGGGGTGTACCCTATAGCACTCTATTCGTCATTTACAAGCAAAAGAAGAGGGGTAGAGAGTTTGATAAAGCATGGTATCCCGTTCCAGATATTAGAGATTAAGAGAGACCAAGAATAGTGGTCCCTTGTGGTCCACGGTCTACTTTCAGGCCTACATATCACTTTAGCGAATGTATACACACCTAATGAGGGACACATTGATTTCTTAAAGGAAACATTGGCGTCTGTCGGAGCCATTCGAGAACAGCCAATCATTTTAGGAGGAGATGTTAATATGGTCACAAATCCAGCTATAGATAAATCCACTCATCCAAGGCAGTCACTCTCTCCAATGACTTATAGTGTATCAAGGAAATTTAGATTGTTAATCAAAGAGTTCGGTCTCCTCGATACCTGGCACCACTCGCATAAAGGACAGAGAGATTATTCTTTCTACTCAATCCCACACGACTCCTACTCTAGAATTGATAAAGGACGTGTTCCCTGATTCCTTACAAAAATGTTACTATTCACAGATGAGATTATTTTAACTATAGCTAATCCATTGAGATCCCTCCCGAATTTACAATCTTCCCTTCAGAGATTTGGTGAACTGTCTGGGTATAAAGTTAATAATGGAAAGTCGGAAATTTTAAATGTGACTCTAACTGAAAAGGAGGTTGTGGTTCTTAAACAGCATTTTGATTATAAATGGAAAAAGACCCACCTGAAATATCTGGGGATATATTGTATTGTATTGTATGTCTTTATTTATATAGCGCCATTAGTGTACATAGCGCTTCACAGTAGTAATACATGTGGTAATCAAATAAATAACAGATAATATAAATAACAGATCATGGGAATAAGTGCTTTAGACATAAAAGTAACATTTCGGAAGAGGAGTCCCTGCCCCGAGGAGCTTACAGTCTAATTGGTAGGTAGGGAGAACGTACAGAGACAGTAGGAGGGAGTTCTGGTAAGTGCGTCTGCAGGGGGCCAAGCATTATGTATCGTGTTTAGAATATCCACAGTGCTATTCATATGCTTCTTTAAGCAAGTGTGTCTTAAGGTGGGTCTTAAAGGTGGATAGAGAGGGTGCTAGTCGGGTACTGAGGGGAAGGGCATTCCTAGAGATTATAATTTATTATATAAATATAATTATCCTGACCTTTTTTCTAAGATAAAAAAAGATTTGCAAACTTGGAACTC